>NC_091319.1:14400669-14423169 GCF_038502225.1 Cherax quadricarinatus | reverse complement strand
ATTGTTGGAAGATACTAAGATTGGTTGTTTTGATAACTTAGATTGAGAGTAGTAAGGATTAAGAACTGCTTTATATTAGGAGAGCCTAGGTTTTGGTTTGGTCAAAGTGGTCAAAGGTGCCACACTGTGCAAGACTGCCGAAGTTATCACTAACAGCCTCAGAGGTCAGAGACCAAGATGGAAGACAGAGCCTCCGGAACCATTCCTTGGCCTGAGTGACCCACGCGGGTTTAGTGCTTCATGAAGTATACAATTCTTAGTATGCACAAGGAAGACCTTGTGCACCTCGCGAAAATATTCAGTGTTTCACAAACTCGAGTTCAGTGTCAACACCTACAACACTAGACGTTCAGTGCCAACACCTACAACACCTGACGTTCAATGTCAACACCTACAACACTAGACGTTCAGTGCCAACACCTACAACACTAGACGTTCAGTATCAACACCTACAACTCTAGACGTTCCGTGCCAACACCTACAACACTTGACGTTCAGTGTCAACACCTACAACTCTAGACGTTCCGTGCCAACACCTACAACACTAGACGTTCAGTATCAACACCTACAACTCTAGACGTTCCGTGCCAACACCTACAACACTTGACGTTCAGTGTCAACACCTACAACTCTAGACGTTCCGTGCCAACATCTACAACACTTGACATTCAGTGTCAACACCTACAACACTTGACGTTCAATGTTAACATCTACAGCTCTAGACGTTCAGTGCCAATATCTACAACACTTCACGTTCAATGTCAACACCTACAACACTTGACGTTCAGTGCCAACACTTACAACACTAGACGTTCAGTGCCAACACCTATAACACTAGGCGTTCAGTGTTAACACCTACAACACTAGATGTTCAGTGCCAACACCTATAACACTAGGCGTTCAGTGTTAACACCTACAACACTAGACGTTCAGTGTCAACATCTACAACACTAGACGTTCAGTGCCAACACCTATAACACTAGACGTTCAGTGCCAACGCCTACAACACTTGACATTAAGTGCCAACGCCTTCAACACTTGACGTTCAGTGTCAACACCTTCAACACTTGACGTTCAGTGTCAACACCTTCAACACTTGACATTCAGTGCCAACACCTTCAACACTTGACGTTCAGTGTCAACGCCCACAACACTAAACAGACAGCTGCACATAACTAAGGTAGAATGGACACCCCAATAAAACGTTTCTGGCGAAGAGCAAGGCGGTTGAGGCGCACCTCTCACTCTCAACTAGAACGACAGTAGGATAGCAGGATCTCTGCGTCCTAGTCAGAACACAAAGAAAAAACAACAAACACAAAAACGACAAAAGAAGAAAAGAAGATTTACGGAAACGCGCGTGCGCGTGGACATATATTCGACAAAAATCGGAGAGCGAAAGAAAGAGGGAGAGAGGGAGAGAGAGAGAGAGAGAGAGAGAGAGAGAGAGAGAGAGAGAGAGAGAGAGAGAGAGAGAGAGAGAGAGAGAGAGAGAGAGAGAGAGAGAGAGAGAGAGAGAGAGTAGGAGGGAGGGAGAGCCAGACCCTCACAAGGGACCTTCCTGGTGACAGTAAATTGCCTTTGGTGAGTCAAGCGGAAATTTACCATCCCTGAGTCCTGGCTCATTTGTTACCTTGGGATAAAAGAGGCGAAGCCTGGCAGCGATACTGCTTCTGTTTTTGTGGTTCTGTGTGCGTGTGTATGTGCTCGCCTAATTGTGTTTGCAGGGTTGAGCTCCAGCTCTTGGGTGACATCCTCTACTCCTCAATTATCTGGTGTTGCTTATTCTCTGCCCTTTGGGGCTTTATCACATCTCTTTTTTGGGATCGCAGTGTGGAGTAGATCCCCTGAATTCCCTGCTCATTTATTCCATTTGTTTATTAACCCTCTCACTGAATAGATTACTTGTAATGTTCATCTAGCTCGTTTGAACTTCTAATTTGCAGCTGAGTCCCCTAGTTCTTCTTCCTTCCTTGTTAGTCTTTTCCTAACTTCTTTTTCTATTTCTCTGAGTGGTAGTAATCTTATTCTCTGAGCGCTATCTTTTCATAAGCAAAAGAAGGTTAAGACTCTTCTCGCGGGTCTTGCCTCTCAACCTTTGACTGGTGACTTCTTTTCATCGGTAGCTCCTAATTTCGATTTTTATAATGTCTTTTTGGGCTCGTTTGAGAATTCATTGTCTTCTCACATCCTAGCCCCTTCTACATTAAACAGTATCTTTAACAAATATGTGGCACAATGTGATCAAATCTCACTGGTCTTCTCTCTTCCAGTTACTTCAAATTCAAGCTCATTCAGCCTATACTCTTCGTTTTATTCCTTCCTCTACGGGGCCAGTTGGCAAATGTGAACCTTCTCAGCTTTCTTTAGGTACTATATTAAGTAGGAGCACCCCGCCACTGCCACGTGCTCAACAATTAATCTTACAGTGTGTTATGAATAATTTTTTGTTCAGGCTCTTAAAGACTGCTCTTACAATTTCCATTCTTCCATATGTGTCCACTTGCTGATGCGAGTCAATATTTTGCATGTGTCTAGAACAAGGGTTCCCAACCTGGGGGTGCACGCACCCCCAGGCAGTGCAACAAAGAGTCCTAATGAAGAGAACACTTCCGTTTATTTTACCCAAAACTTTTCTAATTTTGATTAAAAAATTAGACTTCTTCATCTTCAAATGTGATATTATTTTTGTAGGGGGTGGAATATTAATCAAACATTTCCTAGGGGTGCTGGCCATAGAAAAGACTGGGAGCCCCTGGTCTAGTATGAACCTGAACAGCCACTTTGCGGACATTTGCAACCATCCTTCCGTTCATATCGTATTCATCACTGGCCACTGTCCAATTCACCATGAACAAGGCTGTACATTAATACTGGTGAGGGGTTATGGCTACTGCCCATCACGCCTCATGAATCAGCGCTGAGACCCGAACACATTTTTATTTTCAGAGGCAAGGGAAGAAAAGTAAAGGGTGTGGAAGGGGAAGGAGCTCTGAGATCACCGTTACCTCAAACTTGTTTAACAGGTTGATCGATGACCCTTGTACGTGGTCAATTTCACAAAGCTTACCTCTCTCCTCTCCTTCCCAATCATCTCTAGAAATTATTCAGTTATAGAATACTGACAAAAACAGTTTTATTATGACACTCCTAACCACTGTTGCAATGACTCGTGATACTGTCGCTAATTATCACCGTTACATTGTTGATTACTAATGACAATACTGTCACTGTGTCACCGCTACAGCCTCATGCAACATAACGTCACTAATAATAATAATAATAATAATAATAATGCCAGCCCACGTGATATATTACCGTCACGTTACCAATGTATCACTATGATTGTGTAGCACAAAACAGCCAATCACGATAATGTATATTACTCAAGCATACTTGCAGCAACCAGTCAGCAACTTGCATATGCTGCCGGTACCCTACTGGCTCAGTGTGTCCCTGCAGCGCGCTGGAACCGCTACTACAGCCAAAGCTCAGCTCTCCCATTGCTTGAATGGAACTTGATCAAACAACTAATCATCGTCTTGCTTGTAACAGTAAAATGACTTCATCAGTGAAGTGTGCAAGTGCATAATTGTATAATAAAGATGTATCGGGTAAAGCACTGAAGATGGATGTTGTGAAGAGATGGTCAGTGTTTGAATTCTGTACATTATTTACTCAGGTAACAGAGTTATTTTGTTATAACGGTTATGGACTGACATGTACAGTACACTAGCAGAACCCTAGCATCTTCACTACTGAACCCTGGGTTTGTTGAGCACTTACACGTACGTACGTTACACACACGCACACAACCTTGCTGCATAACTAGTGTTGAATGGAGCCGCATAATGAGTTATTAAGTTGCCGTGACGCAAAGTACCGGGAATTACACAAACATAACACACACCAACTAATGTCATAATACCGCCGAGACACACTTCTGCCAAAGCCCATTAAACTGGGAAACGCAGCCGAAATTTTGGAATAAGTGGTACACTCTGCATCTTCACTAGTTTGTGGAGCATCTTGGGACTGGAGAGATGGAAACCCAGAGGCAGTATGTAAATTATCTCAAACATTATAATGACTGTTAAGCGTTTCCTCATATCATAAAGGCTTGCCATCACCATGAAACTGGTGCAGATTTTCAACCATTCTCTCTCATGTCCTACTCTTGCAGTTCGGACTTTTATGGTATATAATTATTCCCTATTCTTTGTTATGTAAATACTGAGACAAATAAACTAATCTTTACTATACTGGTATACAATATCGACAAGATGAGGACCAGTACTGAACACCGGCTTTCAGGCTAAGGGACTGATTACCTCATCTTCCACTGTCTTCTATGTTTAGTTCTGCAAGACTGAGGGAATGCTTACTTCATATTCTACTGTCTTCGCATGTTATTTCTGTATTGAATTAAAATAAAAAGCCACTGGTTGGCGAAACATCTTCAAATAAAGATACCCATAAGTTGCACATGTGTCTAATTCCTCATAAATACATATAAAACATAAAACACTAAAACAAATACACTTAATACTGATAAATATTCACTATATATACACGCAGAAGAAACAAACACTCAGGTAAGAAACACTGAGGCAGGGTCCGTCCTGTGTAGGAGTTCACGTTACCAGGAAGTATATTACCATCACACTCGGAATGTAAAATGTGCTCTTTGTTATACTGAGCAAGCAGTCTACCCGTCTATCCAACTGTCAGTTTCTACCTGTCTCCGCCTGTTTGCCTACCTGTCCGTCCGATTAATCTGGTTTCTTATTTGACCATCTCCACCTGTCTGTTTTCATATCTGAATGGCTGTCTCTGCCTGCGTGTCCGACTATTATCTTTCATATCTATTTGGATGTCACCGCCTGCATGTCCTATTGTCTGCCTGTCTATTCGACTTAACGCATACTAGGAACAGCACTGATCCTTGTGGCACCTCACCTGTTACACTTGTACATCATGATACTTCCTCCCAGACCATCACTCTATCTCCTTTCTTTTGGGTATTTGATCTATTATAACGTCTTTCCTGTTATCTGGGCGTGCAGCTCTAGTCTCTAAACCAGTCTCGTGTGATGTACAGTGCCAAATGTCATCTTGCGTGTAAGAATATGCAGGCCATCCACCATTCATTCTTTCTATATTTATGTTACTCTCATAGTAACCCAGGAAATTTGCAAGACAGGATTTGCAGTCTCTAAACCTGAACCAGTTCCTGTTTATTAAAATACTACTTCTATCTTGGTGCTTCTTCACTTAAGCAACGCTGTGGAAGATGGAGCCCAGTGGCTTTAGTCTATTTCTCCTACGTAAGATTTATGGTGAAAAACAGGTGCAATCATACCGGTTCGTCTCCTTCATCCTTGTTGCGCCCCTGACAAGTTGACAATAAGTTTTCCATCATCTTAGTCCTCTATGTATCCAGTAATTCCTGTTTATTTCTTTACGGCTAAAGTCTCCTATGAACAATAAATGGCTTTCCAGTTACGCCTAAGATGCACAAAACTAAAAGTGCATAGGAAAGTTATCGTTCCTGCGTATTGCGACTCATGTTCAAAATATAAATAAATAAATAAATGAGTTTGTAATTTCATCAATGCTTTTGACAGCTCCGAGAATTTCCAATACGTATTTCTTTACCATGTAAAAGAGAAACATCAGTGGTGAGAGTGGCGCAACAGTGGCACCAGTCGGTCCCAGCTTCCTGTCAGCGTATCTCTGCAGTATTCATCAACAATCCGGAAAGGTTGTGTGGTGCAGAATCTTCTGATCCCTCGCGTGCTCTCAAGAAACTACGAGTGACTTACTGAAGGTTCATACCTTTCATTGAATACATCACGCTCGTATCCAAGTCTTAAGAAAGTCAACTTTTCACATTTAGAATTTTTTTTCGGTGTGAATTTGCACCTATTATGATATCCTAGTTTAAATTAAATAACACACTCTCTGATAAGAAGCCTGCGAACTGAGAAACTGTACTAAGGCCAAGTGTTATGTAGTTCATAATGTTGTTTAATGTTCGTGTGATGGATAAGAAACAAGGGCAGTAAAATAGTTGTTTACCTAAGATAGAGTAGAATAGATCACACGTAACTTCAAGAGAAAACAGCTTCACAGCTGAAATGTGATACAATTTTGCCTTTAACAACAACGGTAAAAATGTACCGTCACTCATTTGGTCTTTCAGATATAATCTATCATATACTTTACTGACAACTCCAGTAAAAATCTCTAGGTTATAATTTGTTTAAAATTAAATATAATTTCATGTTAACTACATGTAATACCTGAATAAATTTCTCGCACACCCGGTAAAATACACAGGAAATAATAATATAATAATTTGCTATCTATCTTTTATTTTGAAATAGTGTTCGACTTGTAAGCTTCTGGTGCCATTGTTTAATATATCTTACACTGTTATTGCACTCTGGGGAACAATTCTTCACGATTACCATCCAAGATATTTTTCTTATACTTGGGTTAAGTATAAGACATCATTCAGTGAGCAGTGCTAAGACCTGACAAACGTCATGTTAGTTTTTATCTACGCTTTCTTGTCTCTGATTCTCTCCTCTCCTGGCCTTATCCGCCAATACTCAAGGCCTCTGAATATTTTACGTAGTGGTCATGTTCTCTTTGGCTATTCAGTCTTTTGAGGTAGTTGTCATCGTTCACTAGTTCTCGTAACTCGGGAACTGGTAACAAACCTCGGGATTTTTTTTATCTTTCTGACATGTTTGACCAGGTGAGGTCTTCCCGCTGGTGTCATGACCCTCCATGAGGAGCTTCTGAGGTCCTTTCTTAGTTTCAACAGTTTGGCATAAGCCACATAAGTAATTCTGTGTGACTACTGTATTTACTTCCAAACCCTTTTTCTTTTACGTCCTCTTAAGCTAATTTTGTGTATCGCCTTTTTCCCCACTTACCCTTTACTCATAACCTTACACTTGCTAGGACTGAATTCCAATAAACACTAGTTTGACCGCTACTGCTTCTGTACAGGTTTCCTGGAGTCAGTACTAGTCCATCCCAGGGAGGTACTACCATCCTCTAACACTGTGAAATGGAAGCCTGTTTAACGTTTAATATAAACTTGTCTCTACTGTCCTGTGCAATTTTAAGTATTTCTTATTCTTATAACATTTCCTTTGGTTTAGGCCTGGTCTGAGAGCGGGGCGCGGGGGAGGGGATGATGATCCTGGAACCACATGTAATAGTTAACAGGTAGAGAGAAACAGGCATGCAACTCATGACTGTCTGGTTGCAAATGGTATGGTGATACCGACAAAATGTGTATAGTTCAGGACATTTATTAATAAATATCCTGAACAGTACACAGGTGTCCTTTTCCACACTCATTACTGTCCGACTCTACGATCTGTCCTCACACCAACGATGCATTTTTGCTATACGATCTTCAGCCTATTTTTCTACTTACAATATTTAGTTAGGTTAGATAAACGCCAATTATAACATACACTAACACTGATAATTACAATAATACAAAAAGGTAAGAATATGCTAAGCCACCGAGAAGACTGAGGAAGAGAGACACTAGAAATTCAAATTTACATTTTAATAAGACCGTTTTTTCCCCATGGTTTGAGATCTGGCTCTCACAGCTGGAGTCATCTTCACACTGCCGGCACCACCTGCATACTCATCACGGCACCACCTGCATACTCATCACGGAACCACCTACATACTCATCACGGCACCACCTGTATACTCATCACGGCACCAACTGCATACTCATCACGGCACCAACTGCACACTCATCACGGCACCACCTGCATACTCATCACGGCACCACCTGCACAGTCATCACACTATCACCTGCATACTCATCATGGCACCACCTGCATAGTCATCAAGGCACCACCTGCATACTCATCGCACCACCTACATACTCATCACGGCATCACCTGCATACTCATCACGGCACCAACTGCACACTCAACACGGCACCACCTGCATATTCATCATGGCACCAACTGCACACTCATCACGGCACCACCTGCATACTCATCGCGGCACCACCTACACTCATCGCGCCACCACCTTCATACTCATCACGGCCCCAACTGCACACTCATCACGGCACCACCTGCATACTCATCACAGCACCACCTGCACACTCATCCCGGCACCACCTGCATACTCATGACGGCACCATGGGCGGACTAATCTTCCTGGACATGTGCTCTCTAGCGGTCTCTCTCTCAAAAATCCTCTCCATCAACACCTCGTACCAGCACTTATTCCTGAGCTACTCCTTCAGGCCAGGCAGGTCCTCAGTCACGACTGACGACCCTCAAGCTGCAGCCCAGGATAGGTGTCGTGCTGCAGCTGTGTCAAGATTCGAGCTAACTCCAACTCTTGCCATACACTAGACACCTGCTGCTTAGTAGGTGGAGACAACAGCGATACATCTGAGTACACGACCCCTGGGCTCACCTGCCATAAGCAGCTGGCCAGAGGCTCCACAACAGAACCTCAAACCTGAGACAGCCTGACTACAAGACTATGGCTTCTACCTGACAATTAGCGGACGGAGGATCTATCCTCCAACACTCCTTACGCTAAATGACCCACATAAATGTAGAAAATAATACAAATCTCTAGGTTTCTCAAGTCCCATTGAATCTCGGCACACACCATCCTTCACACGAAACACTTTGCAGGTAACAGTTTACCAATTATCAAGCCTAAGGACATCACCATGACATTTTCACTATCTTGAAGTAGGAATGATCACCGAATGAGAGAGAGTGGACAGGTTACCTTACATATTCTCGGAATCAGCAGCATTCATCAACTTTACTAGCAAGTCAATTGTAATCCCCGTTCAACAAAATTATGCCCAATTACCTTAAGAAAAAGAGGTAATTGTGTAACCAGTGGTTTCAAAAACCAAACAGCTCTTGCATAACAGATATATAAGAAAGTCCTCGTCAAGTTTTACAACCAATCGTACATAGGACGAACGTTCATCAATCACTAGTGTGAGTACAAGATGTGCTGGGTAGCAAGAGACAGCTCATCAGTTTTTCAGAATGGTGAGATTAGTGGTAAACACAATATTAACAGGGAAGACAGGACGAGGAAGACAAATTGGAGAAAAAGCATGTAAGAACAAGCTCTTGTAGAGTTTTGTCGGGATAAAGCTCTACACAGAGCAAAACGTTGTCTCAATAAAAGCTTGTTGTGCAAGTTTTGTCTCTTTGTCTTTAAATTTGTGGGTAATATGCAGCAGCGTCTTGGAAGATGCGTCCATTATTGACGGTACAAACCTTGTACAAGTGCAGAACATTCGAGCAGACGATGACTGCGTCATGGCTCAACTTCAACCTCTCAGAAAGTCAATGGAAGGCTAACACAATCACTACCTTAGCTATGAGGTCAGTCGTTCCTGGCTCAAACTTGAATCAGACGCAAAGATTTTATGTAAAAGGATTAATCTACTGAAAAATATTAATAATTAACTTAAGAAAGTGCTGTATCAATATGAGACCGAAATATTCATTAATAATCTATTCTAGTTCATTTAATGCCTGTTTGTATATGATGTTATTATAAAACATAACTGAAATATATTAATTTGACGATGTTTACATATATCTCGGTGGAAAAATGAACTTCGCTTACTTGGAAAAACTATTTTTATGTTTAAATCGAAATATTTTCCCACGTGGGTGAATACAAACTAAATACACCGAGAGTATACATCTCTTCATTTACATACACCGAGAGGTGTATGTAAACGTTTATATACACAGATTTTTATTTTAAACGTTACTTTAAATATATTAGTGTACAAGTGAATGGCAGTCTTAACCACCTACTTGCAGTCAATAGGCTGCAGTCTAACAAACTAGAAGTGAGAAGGGACGGGTCTGGTATTCCCCGGCTGCACTATCGTTTTTACAAGCTGCTCCAAATGCACCAACACCCTCCTTCAAATCCTATGTAACTCCAGGAGACAAATTCAAACAATTTATATGATGCACAATTTCCATATTTCCACAAGTTACTGCTCGCATTTCCCAGCCTTTTTCTTATGTCGCATTTTTTCTCGGTTGCTAGTCTCTTCTATGTCGCATCTTTCTTATTTGTTAGCCTCCTCTTCGTCGCATCTTCCTTGTTTGATAGCCTCTTCTACGTCGCAACTCCATACTTATCAACCTCTTCTACGCCGCAGCTCCTATATTTGTCAACCTCTTCTACGCCGCAACTTCCACACTTGTCAACCTCTTCTACATCGCATCTCCCATACTTGTCAATCTCTTCTACGCCGCAACTCCCATATTTGTCACCCTCTTCTACGTCGCAGCTCCCATACTTGTCAGTCTCTTCTACGTCGCAGCTCCCATACTTGTCAGTCTCTTCTACGTCGCAGCTCCCATACTTGTCAGTCTCTTCTACACTGCAACTCCCATACTTGTCAACCTCTTCTACGCCGCAACTCCATACTTGTCCACCTCTTCTACGTCGCATCTCCCATACTTGTCCACCTCTTCTACGTCGCAACTCCCATACTTGTCAACCTCTTCTACGCCTTAACTATGTCATCGGGTTTGATCAGAGAAAGGAGAGAGCAGCATCAAGTTTCAAGGCACACTTACCCCTTTAAGGGAACAATAACAATAGAAGCGGGCCGCGTCAGGTTTGCAGGCAGGTGTTGTCGTTGTGTGTGGCAGTGAAGGAGTAATTATTCGCAGTGGTCTCCTGGGAGCCTTTAAGGCTCCTCATAATTACCCAGTCACACAACACACACATTTAGCGCACCTGACACGCTGCCCTCACACGGGCCCTTCACTTTGATGTTATCCCGTCTTCATTATCCCAGCAAGTGCTCACGGTAACCACTTTCCTGAAGATGTTGAGGGAGATTTGACAAGATATGATTCCCCTCAATAATACTACCACCTGAAACCTGACGAAACATGACTCGCCTCAATAATACTACAATACTGACAAGACATGACTCTCCTTAATAATATTATCACCTTAAACCTCACGAGACATGACTCACCTCATTAATAATACCACCTGGAATCCTGCTTCATTCTCAGCATTCCACCTGTTGGTAAAATTTATATATATTCATATAAACAGGAAGATCGTCTGTCTGGCGCTCAGCAGACGGAGGATCAAGACTCCACCACGTCTTGCGCTGAATGACTAACATGAGCTTAGCACTTAACATGAATTAAACTAACAACAATCAGTATTCCATCTCTTACTCTGCGACTCAGGTTCCTTATAGTCACTTGCACGTCCCAAGTGATCTAACCCAACCTTTCTCTTAGCTGTGAACACATCGATCCCAGGCTGAGGGCCTGATTACCTCAAACTCCTCCTCTCCTTACACCTTTCTGCTTTGTATTGGACTGATGAAGCCACTGTGTGGCGAAACGTTTCCTCAATAAAGATTCCCATATATTGCATGTCTCAATCTTCAACTTTCTCTTAGCACTTGACTGTTGGCTTTCATGAGGTGTACATACTTCTCTCTGTACTTTGATGAAGCGTCGAGCGAAACGTTGCTTTTAATAGAAGCTTGCTCTGTCTACATGTTTTTGATTTACCTGTATGGGCTACATAGCCCTAGACTGATGGCAACTACCTGCTTGTTCTAATATTATGCACTGTACTTCTTAATATTATCCATTTTGTACTTAGACAATTCTAGCACCAACTGTGAGGATCATCTCCAATCATTATATATTTTTATGAAGTGCTCAATCAGGTCATCCAAGTGTAAGGATTGCTGGAGGCTTGATCCTCTGTCCGCTACACTAGAGACAGATTAGCAGACAAGCTTCCCTCTCCAGGATGACAGTGAGCTCTAAGCACAGGTAAATTAAAAATACCGAAACATTTTGAGTACCAGTTGAGAGGATGACCCCCTGAGTACCAGTTGAGAGGATGACCCCCTGAGTACCAATTGAGAGGATGACCCCCTGAGTACCAGTTGAGAGGATGACCCCCTGCATACCAGTTGAGATGATGACCCCCCCCCCCAAAGTACCAGTTGAGAGGATGATCCCCTGAGTACCAGTTGAGAGGATGATCCCCCTAAGTACCAGTTGAGAGGATGACCCCCTGAGTATCAGTTGAGAGGATGACCCCCCCTGAATACCAGTTGAGAGGATGACCCCCTGAATACCAATTGAGAGGATGACCCCCTCACCTCCAGGCAGAGGTAAATTCATAGTACTTCGAACTTCCATCACCAGCTGTGAAGACGACCTTCAGCTTCCAGGAGCCTAGACACTTCCATTACGACCAGCTGTGAGGATGACCTTCAGCTTCCAGGAGCCTAGACACTTCCAGGACGACCAGCTGTGAGGACGACCTTCAGCTTCCAGGAGCCTAGACATTTCCAGGACGACCAGCAGTGAGGACGACCTTTAGCTTCCAGGAGCAAGACACTTCCAGGGCGACCAGTTTTGAGGACGACCTTCAGCTTCCAGGAGCCTAGACACTTCCAGGACGACCAGCTGTGAAGACGACCTTCAGCTTCCAGGAGCCTAGACACTTCCAGGATGACAAGTTGTGAGGAAGACCTTCAGCTTCCAGGAGCCTAGGCCCTTCCAGGACGACCAGCTGTGAGGACGACCTTCAGCTTCCAGGAGCCTAAACACTTCCAGGATGACCAGCTGTGAGAACGACCTTTAGTTCCCAGGAGCAAGACACTTCCAGGACGACCAGTTTTGATGACCAGCTGTGAGGATGACCTTCAGCTTCCAGGAGCCAGACACTTCCAAAACGACCAGCTGTGAGGATGACCTACAGCTTCCAGGAGCCAGACACTTCCAGGACGACCTTCAGCTTCCACGAGCCTACACACTTCCAGGACAATCAGCTGTGAGAACGACCTTCAGCTTCCAGGAGCCAAACACTTCTAGGAGGACCAGCTATGTATATGACCTACAGCTTCCAGGAGCCTAGACATATCTAAAACGACCAGCTGTGAGGACGACCTTCAGCTTCCAGGAGCCTAGACATTTCCGGGACAACCAGCTGTGAGGACGACCTTCAGCTACCAGGAGCCTAGACACCTTCCTCACCAGCTTGAAAATGACCTTGTTCTTCAGGCACGTTGCCAATTTCTTATAATATTCTAGCAGCTTACTTCACGAATCTGGCTGGGTGGCTGGCGGTGCCTGAATGGTGGCACTGGTGAAAAGGTTTCAGGCACTAAGTTAACAGCGTTGCTCAGTGATGACAAGAGCGACTCTCACCACCGAGGTCTAGGGATCGAATCTCCGGACTGAAAAGAAAAGAAAAAAATAAGCTACAAGTTACGAGCTGTGAGGGAAAAGTTCAATAGATAGGAGTAGCGAGGGAGTATATAGTAACAATAGTTTCATTGCCGGCTACTTGTTAAGGTAGGGTAAGTCAAGCTCCCGCTATTCCCGCCTTTTTTCCCCCTCCCCGAAAGTGATAGTTTCATTGCCGGCTACTTGTTAAGGTAGGGTAAGTCAAGCTCCCGCTATTCCCGCCTTTTTTTTCCCCCACCCCGAAAGTGATAGTTTGATTGCCGGCTGCTTGTTAAGGTAGGGTCAGTCTAGCTCCCGCTATCCCTTCCCCTCCTTCTTCCCCCCCCCCCGAAAGGTGACGTGTGGGGCTCCGGTCCAAACGGTAATCACTAGACTCACAGCTCCCAGCACTACTGTAAGTACATGCCTGCCTTGTATTCTAGTGGATTTATTGGTTGAAAGCTTCACTTTTGACAAATAATAAACTTAGTCCTTTCAGTCTTGCTCTAAGTTGACTGTTGTAATAATCACCACATCTTTTAGGTATTGTACTTATCATGGAGAGTGATTTCTTAAGCAGTGGGTAACCTGTCTATCTTTCCAGCTTGGATGACAGAGAGGGTCACCTGCCAATCAACGAGTAGAACAGATGGAGATGGACTAATGTCCTGAGACTTCCCCTTTTTGGATTTAATTACCGGTGCACCTGTATGAAATTGCAGGACGTAACCCCTCATCATTACAGCGGTAAAGAACCTGCTTTCCTGTCATCGGGATATAATACTCAAGGCTATACTGTGAAGAACTAGCCAGTGGGTTGTAACCAACACCTGCGACCCCCCCCCCATCATCGGCAACGGCTACGATTTCAACAAGCAGTGTCACCAACACAAGACACCCAAGTTTTATATTAGCGTTGAATTCAGTTATCATTTATATTTTTCATTTTCTTTAATGTAGGATTAATATTTCATATTTAAGTGTTTTATATTTTATATTTTTTATATAATAAAGTGTTTATGTTTGTCTGTTATTTCTTTTTCTATTCATTAATTTTCCTGAGGAGGAGCCAGCCTTGGTAATACTGTCTGAAGTTGTTACAGGGCTGAGTAAGCCTTCACACGAGCGAAGCTGGAAGCTGTGTGAACCAGCCACAGCAACTATAGTCATCACATCCGCAACAGCTTGCGCATTCACCGCAACCACCACTGTCACGACATCAGCAACCGTTTCCACGTTCACCACAACCACCATAGTTGCCATTATTACAATAACCACCACAGACACCATATTAAAAGTACAGAGTTTACTTAGACTTTGCATCACAGCGATTTTTCACAATATGTATTCATTAAAGATGTGCCAAGTCAGTGATACTCTAGCAGGCGGTAGTTTCAATATGCATTATTATTATTATTGGTAGTAGTAGTAGTAGTGGTGGTATAGTAGCAGCAGCAGTAGTAGTAGCAGCAGCATCATAATTATAAACAAATAACTCGCACACAGGAGACAAACTTATGTGTATTATGACGACGTTTCGGTCCGACTTGGGACCATTAATTAGTCACACTAATTATACTCACGGGGAAGGGCAAGGGTAAGTCAAATTTCTTGAATAAGGAGCCCCCTTCACAAGCATCAGGGAACCTCCTTACGGGGAACACTGGAGGTTAGCCAATCAGATATCACGATGTACAAGAGATTCAAGAGGTCTCGATAGGGCAGAGACACTGAAAGGAGGAGACCAGGACTCAGGTGGCAGAGGTGGAAGCTAAAGGCGCCAATGGGTCACAGAGGCACCAGGAAATACTTAATTATGATGGAGGAGAGGCAGTGGGACGACCTCGAAGAGGAAGTGGTGAGGGCAAATATTTTAAACATAGCTTTAAGAACAGATATGACTGGACCACAAGACCAGGATTTTCAATGTGATCATTCGTGAAAATTTAAGTTGGGCGAGCAGTTATTCAATCCCCATCCAGTTATAACTAGATGACTTGCATGCACACACACACACACACATGAATCACAGGGATGTTAGGAAGTATTTCTTCAGCCACAGAGTAGTCAGTAAGTGGAATAGTTTGGGAAGCGATATAGTGGAGGCAGGATCCATACATAGCTTTAAGCAGAGGTATGATAAAGCTCACGGCTCAGGGAGAGTGACCTAGTAGCGATCAGTGAAGAGGTGGGTCCAGGAGCTCGGACTCGACCCCCGCAACCTCAACTAGGTGAGTACACACACGTTTAATAATAGATTAGGAACTGCGCGTTTCTTGCATCCTCTAATAAAGGACGGGAAATGGAGCTCCGAAAATGTTTGGCGTATAAAGGTATTTTCTCGTCTAAGAACAAAGTAAGATAAAGGCATTTTTTTTTGTCTATGGACAAGGTACGACAAAGGCTTTTTTTTTTTCATACACACTTTTTGTACTTGCAGCCCAGAGTTCCTAGACGAAACCTGTGCCTTCGTACTCCAAACATTTTCCAAGCTCCGTTTCCCGACCTTTTTTAAACATATACAAGAAGCGCACCTTTCAAATCTCTAACACTTCACGCAATGACTCCAGTTTCTGCAAATTCACTGTACTTCCTACTTTCCAAGTTGTTCATACTGTGTCTGCAGCACTTACCCGAGGCAACGTTCGAGTCTTCACCGACACTAGTGTCTCCAAGACCTCACCCATATTAAAAGCTCACAGCCTGAAATAGTTCAAGCAGGTATTTACGCCATTCCCTGCGGGACATGTCATAAAGTATACATTGGAGAAACATTCTGCACCTTCCGCACACATTTATGCCGGTAGATGAAACAGTCTAAAGAAAGAGCAATGCCCGCTTACACCGAAACACCATTAACCACCACCTTATGAGATAGAAGGATGCCCCCCTCCAGTTATCCCAAACCACACACACGAAGACGCATATGTATAGTTATATATATATATATATATATATATATATATATATATATATATATATATATATATATATATATATATATATATATAGGGAGGTACCACCTCTAGAACTGTCCCGGGGACCCTCATCCTCAGAGAAAAGAATAAACTTGCTTCAGGGAAAACTCAAGGTTCTCCCTGAAGCTGTTTGAGAATTTTCTCCTACCACCCCCTATATTTCAAGTATGTTTTATTTAAAGACAAAATACATTGGCCAAACATTCACAAAAATACAACAGAAAGTAAAACAACATAGGTAACTCAGAGCTACATCTCGAATACTTCGTCCAGCTCCCCTGCGGTGGGCCGCGTGCCCAGAATGCTGCAGGCATTTCCTCTCTGGATCGCAACACTGAGTCTCTGAAAGAGGAAGCTGGTCGCCCTGTGGTCCTTGGTTTCTATGATGAGCTTTTCACCCAGCTCTTTGAGGAACTTTAGAGCACACTTGCCCCATGCTCCAAGGGTCTCCGACCCTATTGGAATGAAGTTATAGCAAGGGGGAAGGTCTTTATATTTTCGGATCTTCTAGGTCTCCCTGTGGCTGGCAGCTCCACCCCCTTCCACTACGGAGTATGGCAAGTAGGTGTCTGCCAATGTGGCAGCACAGGTGTAGTCCCAGGCAATCTGCTTTCCATCCTTCCCAAGTGATTTTAAATCATTTACCAAACTAAGGCAGGCCAGGACTCGACCCTACGAACCGTGTACTGCCTCCAGAGACAGCATAATGTACGTATCACCTTACCACTACGTAGGATCAGTGGCGTAGTGGTATGGTGATACGTACATTGTGCTGTCTCTGGAGGCAGTACAAGGTTCGTAGGATCGAGTCGAGTCCTGGCCTGCCGCAGTTTGGTAAATGATATATATATATATATATATATATATATATATATATATATATATATATATATATATATATATATATATATATATATATATATATTGACAGTTTGGAGGGATATGTTGTGTATCTTTATACGTATATGCTTCCAAACTGTTGTGTTCTGAGCACCTCTGCAAAAACAGTGATTATGTGTGAGTGAGGTGAAAGTGTTGAATGATGAAAGCATTTTCTTTTTGGGGATTTTCTTTCTTTTTGGGTCACCCTGCCTCGGCGGGAGACGGCCGACTTAAAATATATATATATATATATATATATATATATATATATATATATATATATATATATATATATATATATATCAAGCAAGTGCATGGTCAACAATAATATAATAGAACCATGATTCATAAAATGTAGTTTTGAAAACAATGTGAATACAGCTTTTGGTTTATATAAATTGGATTCATTTATAGTTAATAAAATTTGGGAAGAATTTAAAATACATTAGAAAAGTAAAAATCTTAATGCTTGAGTCGAGTATCAGTTGTGTTTCACAACGTGACTGTGAGGTGTAGTCTTGCCCGTATATACCTTCCTGTGGGTTTATTTTTATAGTTCCTTGATAATGTGAGAAGTCACGAAAGCACTTGAAATTTCGCTATTTTTTTTCACAGTGGTTGTTCTGCATATATATATATATATATATATATATATATATACATGTACATATATATATATACATATACATATATATACATATACATATATATATATATATATATATATATATAATGTATATATATATATGTATATATATATATAGATATATCTATATATATATAAAAATATGTATATATATATATAAATATATATATATATATATATACATATATGTATATATATATATATATATATATTTTCAACAAGTCGGTCGTCTCCCACCGAGGCAGGGTGACCCAAAAAAAGAAAGAAAATCCCCAAAAAGAAAATACTTTCATCATCATTCAACACTTTCACCACACTCACACATTATCACTGCTTTTGCAGAGGTGCCCAGAATACAACAGTTTAGAAGCATATACGTATAAAGATACACAACATATCCCTCCAAACTGCCAATATCCCAAACCACTCCTTTAAAGTGCAGGCATTGTACTTCCCATTTCCAGGACTCAAGTCCGACTATATGAAAATAACCGGTTTCCCTGAATCCCTTCACTAAATATTACCCTGCTCACACTCCAACAGATCGTCAGGTCCCAAGTATCATTCGTCTCCATTCACTCCTATCTAACACGCTCATGCACGCTTGCTGGAAGTCCAAGCCCCTCGCCCACAAAACCTCCTTTACCCCCTCTTTCCAACCCTTTCGAGGACGACCCCTACCCCTCTTTCCTTCCCCTATAGATTTATATGCTTTCCATGTCATTCTGCTTTGATCCATTCTCTCTAAATGACCAAACCACCTCAACAACCCCTCTTCTGCCCTCTGACTAATGCTTTTATTAACTCCACACCTTCTCCTAATTTCCACACTCCGAATTTTCTGCATAATATTTACACCACACATTGCCCTTAGACAGGACATCTCCACTGCCTCCAACCGTCTCCTCGCTGTTGCATTTACCACCCAAGCTTCACATGCATATAAGAGTGTTGGTACTACTATACTTTCATACATTCCCTTCTTTGCCTCCATAGATAACGTTTTTTGACTCCACATATACCTCAACGCACCACTCACCATTTTTCCCTCATCAATTCTATGATTAACCTCATCCTTCATAAATCCATCCGCCGACACGTCAACTCCCAAGTATCTGAAAACATTCACTTCTTCCATACTCCTCCTCCCCAATTTGATATCGAATTTTTCTTTATCTAAATCATTTGATACCCTCATCACCTTATTCTTCTTTATGTTCACTTTCAACTTTCTACCTTTACACACATTCTCAAACTCATCCACTAACCTTTGCAATTTTTCTTTAGAATCTCCCATAAGCACAGTATCATCAGCAAAAAGTAACTGTGTCAATTCCCATTTTGAATTTGATTCCCCATAATTTAATCCTACCCCTCTCCCGAACACCCTAGCATTTGCTTCTTTTACAACCCCATCTATAAATATATTAAACAACCATGGTGACATTACACATCCCTGTCTAAGACCTACTTTTACCGGGAAGTATTCTCCCTCTCTTCTACACACCCTAACCTGAGCCTCACTATCCTCATAAAAGCTCTTTACAGCATTTAGTAACTTACCACCTATTCCATAAACTTGCAACATCTGCCACATTGCTCCTCTATCCACTCTATCATATGCCTTTTCTAAATCCATAAATGCAATAAAAACTTCCCTACCTTTATCTAAATACTGTTCACATATATGCTTCAATGTAAACACTTGATCTACACATCCCCTACCCACTCTGAAGCCTCCTTGCTCATCCGCAATTCTACATTCTGTCTTACCTCTAATTCTTTCAATTATAACCCTACCGTATACTTTTCCTGGTATACTCAGTAAACTTATTCCTCTATAATTTTTACAATCTCTTTTGTCCCCTTTCCCTTTATATAAAGGGACTATACATGCTCTCCGCCAATCCCTAGGTACCTTCCCCTCTTTCATACATTTATTAAACAAAAGTACCAACTACTCCAACACTATATCCCCCCCTGCTTTTAACATTTCTGTCATGATCCCATCAGTTCCAGCTGCTTTACCCCCTTTCATTCTACGTAATGCCTCACGTACCTCCACCACACTTACATTCTGCTCTACTTCACTCCTAAAAGATGGTATACCTCCCTGGCCAGTGCATGAAATTACCGCCTCCCTTTCTTCCTCAACATTTAAAAGTTCCTCAAAATATTCTCGCCATCCACCTAATACCTCCCTCTCCCCATCTACTAACTCCCCTACTCTGTTTTTAACGGACAAATCCATACTTTCCCTAGGCTTTCTTAACTTGTTTAACTCACTCCAAAATTTTTTCTTATTTTCATTAAAATTTCTTGACAGTGCCTCTCCCACTCTTTCATCTGCTCTCCTTTTGCACTCTCTCACCACTCTCTTCACCTTTCTTTTACTCTCCATATACTCTGCTCTTCTTATAACACTTCTGCTTTGTAAAAACCTCTCGTAAGCTACCTTTTTCTCTTTTATCACACCCTTTACTTCATCATTCCACCAATCACTCCTCTTTCCTCCTGTCCCCACCCTCCTATAACCACAAACTTCTGCCCCACATTCTAATACTGCATTTTTAAAACTATTCCAACCCTCTTCAACCCCCCCCCCCACTACTCATCTTTGCACTAGCCCACCTTTCTGCCAATAGTCGCTTATATCTCGCCCGAACTTCCTCCTCCCTTAGTTTATACACTTTCACCTCCCTCTTACTTGTTGCTGTCACCTTCCTCTTTTCCCATCTACCTCTTACTCTAACTGTAGCTACAACTAAATAATGATCTGATATATCAGTTGCCCCTCTATAAACATGTACATCCTGGAGCCTACCCATCAACCTTTTATCCACCAATACATAATCTAACAAACTACTTTCATTACGTGCTACATCATACCTTGTATATTTATTTATCCTCTTTTTCATACAATATGTATTACTTATTACCAAATTTCTTTCTACACATAGCTCAATTAAAGGCTCCCCATTTACATTTACCCCTGGCACCCCAAATTTACCTACTACTCCCTCCATAACATTTTTACCCACTTTAGCATTGAAATCCCCAACCACCATTACTCTCACACTTGATTCAAAACTCCCCACGCATTCACTCAACATTTCCCAGAATCTCTCTCTCTCCTCTACACTTCTCTCTTCTCCAGGTGCATACACGCTTACTATAACCCACTTTTCACATCCAATCTTTATTTTACTCCACATAATCCTTGAATTTATGCATTTGTAGTCCCTCTTTTCCTGCCATAGCTTATCCTTCAACATTATTGCTACTCCTTCTTTAGCTCTAACTCTATTTGAAACCCATGACCTAATCCCATTTATTCCTCTCCATTGAAACTCTCCCACCCCCTTCAGCTTTGTTTCACTTAAAGCCAGGACATCCAGTTTCTTCTCATTCATAACATCCACAATCATCTCTTTTTTATCATTTGCACAACATCCACGCACATTCAGACTTCCCACTTTGACAATTTTCTTCTTCTTATTCTTTTTAGTAATCTTTACAGGAAAAGGGGTTACTAGCCCATTGTTCCCGGCATTTCAGTTGACTTTTACAACACGCATGGCTTACGGAGGAAAGATTCTTATTCCACTTCCCCATGGATATAAAAGGAAAAGTAATAAGACCAAGAACTATTAAGATAAAATCAAAGAAAACTCAGATGAGTGTGTATAAATAAACGTGTACATGTATATGTAGTGTGACCTTAGTGTAAGTAGAAGTATATGTATATATATATGTATATATATATATATATGTATATATATATGTATATATATATATGTATATATATATATGTATATATATATATGTATATATATATATATATATATATATATATATATATATATATATATATATATATATATATATATATATATATATATATATATATAACTGTTCTGCTTGATAATAGATAAAATCTACTTTGATAAATCTACTTTGTGCACTCTCGATTCTGTGCCTGGTAAAACGAAAAATAATCGAGGTGTTTAATGCATATTAAACTGGTTTAAAATAAAAATAAAATATTAATTATTACGAAACAAAAATAATTCATTAAATAAAGAAAAATAAAAAATATATAAATGAAGTAACTATTTTATATTGTGTATTTCAGTCACGATTCGTAAACAAATCACTGACGTTAAATTTACACGATGCTACGAAATCACAAGAAACAGTTATCAATTAAAAACCAAGCAAACAGAGGTATGTTTACCCCAGTAGTTACCTAGTGTTTGCAGGAGTCGAGTTATAATTCCTGGCCCCTGTGTTTTATTGTGTTGTTTTATGCTATTATAAAGTGTCATAAACAATAAGCAGTGGAAAGGTAAATCCTACATGGACGGTAAATAAACCACAGAATAGAAGGGATCTGTATATATCATCTTCAATCAGAGATCCTGCTGACGAGGGCCTCTGGTTGAAGCTCAAATACACAGATTCTTTCAATTTGCATATATTGGCTCAAAATGAAATGCTGAACAACGTCTTCATCTTCAAACATCAAAAACATTAGTGTGTGTGGGCACCGTCGAAACTATAAACAGAAATGTCAATACAAAATTTTAATGAGCAAAGTAGAAGACAGTGCTCTAATGTTGTAAATTATAACTAAACTAGCCAACGAAGGTTTAAGTTCGCGTTTAAAAACATGTTTTTACGTAATTTTGGAACGATGAATTCA
>NC_091319.1:14373169-14395669 GCF_038502225.1 Cherax quadricarinatus | reverse complement strand
ACCAACACATGCACCTCCACAATGTCCTTGATACAGACGTCACCTGACCAACACATGCACCTCCACAATGTCCTTGATACAGAAGTCACCTGACCAACATATGCACCTCCACAATGTCCTTGATACAGAAGTCACCTGACCAACATATGCACCTCCACAATGTCCTTGATACAGAAGTCACCTGACCAACATATGCACCTCCACAATGTCCTTGATACAGACGTCACCTGACCAACACATGCACTTCCACAATGTCCTTGATACAGAAGTCACCTGACCAACATATGCACCTCCACACTGTCCTTGATACAGACGTCACCTGACCAACACATGCACCTCCACAATGTCCTTGATACAGAAGTCACCTGACCAACATATGCACCTCCACAATGTCCTTGATACAGAAGTCACCTGACCAACATATGCACCTCCACAATGTCCTTGATACAGAAGTCACCTGACCAGCATATGCACCTCCACAATGTCCTTGATACAGAAGTCACCTGACCAACATATGCACCTCCACAATGTCCTTGATACAGAAGTCACCTGACCAACATATGCACATCCACACTGTCTTTGATGCGGAAGTCACCTGACCAATACGCAGCAGAAACCTCCAAACAAAATCCCAGAGTTCCCCTTTAACATCTGTCCATAACACAACTTCAATCTCTAATCAAAATATAAAGTATATCATTACACACACTAGCCCGCTGAGGGTCATCTGTTGTCAGGGTTTAAACCCTGAACAACAGATGGACAACGTGTGTTCCGTTTACTTGTAATATAGTCAGTATTATTACTATAACTATGAGGACCCACCAGACCTGTATACCATACAACACATGGGGCTGTAAGTATAAGGACACAACAAACCTGTATGTCATACAACACCTGTGGAATGACAGGTAAACAGGATTGATCCAAAGGATGATTCAGAAGCTCTAATTTCTTGGATAAACAGCTAGAGGCCAGTATGAAAGCACCCACCCTGAATCAGAGCGTACATTCAGTAGTACAAGGACTTTCCTGAAGTAACTTATCACAGCTTCCAATTATCTGCGTATTAAGTGTTTTTTACTGTACTTTTTTCTCACTAAAATTATCAATGTATTTGAACTCTGTAAACATCATGACGTGAGATATCTACGTCAGGGGGAAAAACAAAGAGCTGTCTGGGATTGTCGCTGTAATAGGCATACTACCAGATACATGTTCCGTAACGAACCTTTATTGGCAAATCACAAAACGGGTGGGGCTTGAATCCATGGCAAGTGAATCCTAAAATTCACAGACCAGTGCGCTAACCACTCGGCCATGGACCCAAACACCACCAGTTCTGCAATCTGCATTCGTGTTATTACGATTATTTATTGGCATACTACACAAGAGGGATATAATGTAGTGCGGCAACGTGTCTTGTCGTCATACTGGTTTGTGACTTGTTCCTCTATTTCCAGCCTGAAAAGCCTCCCAGCGCAGCTAAAAAAAAAAGTGGTAAAAATTGCAAGTTTAACAAGTTGGGTACAACAGATCATGTGCTTGTATTAAAAAAAAATTAACTTGTACTGAAGTGGATCACTGACAAGGAGAGGACATAATAACCTGGAGAAGAAAAGTGGAACACTGACAGGGTGAGATCTTAATACCCTGCTAAATAGTGGAACACTGACAGGGTGAAATCTTAATACCCTGCTAAATAGTGGAACACTGACAGGGTGAGATCTTAGTATCATGCTACTGTGATTTCAACGGTGCAAAAAAAAAATGGAACAATGACAGGGCTAAACAAAATCCTCTTTAATTTGTTAATTTCAATGCAGATATCCCAAAAATGTAATCAACTCATCTACATACTCGTATATACTAGACTGAAAATTTTAATTAAATACTCATGTATTGAAGGGTTTTAGGGCCAATGTCCTCACCAGCAGAGACCACACGAAGAACATCACATGTGTACTCACCTAATCTTAGTTGCAGGGGTCGAGACTCAGCTCCTGGCCCCGCCTCTTCACTGAACGCTACTAGGTCCTCTCTCTCCCTGCTCCATGAGCTTCATCATACCTCATCTTAAAACTATGTATGGTTCCTGCCTCCACTACATCGCTCGCCAGACTGTTCCACTTCCTGACCACTCTATGACTGAAGAAATACTTCCTAACATCCCTGTGGCTCATCTGAGTCTTCAGCTTCCAGGAGTGACCCCTTGTTTCTGTGTCCCCTCTTTGGAACATCTTGTCTCTGTCCACCTTGTCTATTCCACGCAGTATTTTATATGTCGTTATCATGTCTCCCCTATCCCTCCTGCCCTCCAGTGTCGTCAGGCCGATTTCCCTCAACCTTTCTTCATAGGACATTCCCCTTAGCTCTGGAACTAACCTTGTCGCAAACCTTTGCACTTTCTCTAATTTCTTAACGTGCTTGACCCGGTGCGGGTTCCAAACTGGTGCTGCATACTCCAGTATGGGCCTTACGTACACGGTGTATAGTCTTGAAAGATTCCTTACTTAGGTATCGGAATGCTAATCTCAGGTTTGCCAGGCGCCCATATGCTGCAGCAGTTATCTGCTGCAGCATATGGGTATAACGGTGTTATACCCATAGCATATGAGTATAACGGTATTATACTCACTCCAAGATCTTTCTCCTTGAGCGAGGATTGCAGTCGTTGGCCACCTAGCCTATACTCTGTCTGCGCTCTTCTTTGCCCTTCTCCGATCTTCATGACTTTGCATTTGGAAGGGTTGAATTCGAGAAGCCAGTTGCTGGACCAGGTGTCCAGCCAGTCCAGGTCTCTTTGAAGTCCTGCCTGATCCTCATCTGATTTAATTCTCCTCATTAATTTCACATCATCTCATCCATCATGTCATTCACATATACCAAAAATAGCACTGGTCCTAGGACCGACCCCTGTGGAACCCCGCTCGTCACAGGTGCCCATTGTGTGTGTGTTTGTGTGTGTGTGTGTGTGTTTTTCAGAGCATCAACACGTGCGTGTGTGTGTGTGTGTGTGTGTGTGTCAGAGCATCAACACGTGTGAGTGTGTGTGTCAGAGCATCAACACATGTGTGTATGTGTGTGTACTCACGTGTGTGTACTCACCTATTTGTGGTTGCAGGGGTCGAGTCACAACTCCTGGCCCCGCCTCTTCGCTGATTGCTACTAGGTCCTCTCTCTCCCTGCCCCATGAGCTTTATCATACCTCGCCTTAAAACTATGTATGGTTCCCGCCTCCACTACGTCACTTTCTAGGCTATTCCACGGTCTGACTACTCTATGATTGAAGAAATACTTCCTAACATCCCTTTGATTCATCTGAGTCTTCAACTTCCAATTGTGACCTCTTGCGTCTGTGTCCCCTCTCTGGAACATCCCGTCTTTGTCCACCTTGTCTATTCCGCGCAGTATTTTATATGTCGTTATCATGTCTCCCCTGACCCTCCTGTCCTCCAGTGTCGTCAGGCCGATTTCCCTCAACCTTTCTTCGTAGGACAATCCCCGTAGCTCTGGAGCTAGCCTTGTTGCAAACCTTTGCACTTTCTCTAATTTCTTGACGTGCTTGACTAGGCGTGGATTCCAAACTGGTGCTGCATACTCCAGTATGGGCCTGACGTAAATGATATACAGAGTCTTGAACGAATCCTTACTGAGGTATCGAAACACTATCCGTAGGTTTGCCAGGCGTCCGTATGCTGCAGCATTTATCTGATTGATGTGCGCCTCAGGAGATATGCTCGGTGTTATACTCACCCCCAGATCTTTTTCTTTGAGTGAGGTTTGCAGTCTTTGGCCATCTAAACTATATTGTGTCTGCGGTCTTCTTTGCCCTTCCCCAATCTTCATGACTTTGCATTTGGCAGGGTTAAACTCAAGGAGCCAGTTGCTGGACCAGGCTTGTAGCCTGTCCAGGTCTCTTTGTAGTCCTGCCTGATCCTCATCCGATTTGATTCTTCTCATTAACTTCACATCATCTGCAAACAAGGACACTTCTGAGTCTATCCCTTCCGTTATATCGTTCACATATACCAAGAACAGCACAGGTCCTAGGACTGACCCCTGTGGAACCCCGCTTGTCACAAGCGCCCACTCTGATCCCTCGTCACGTACCATGAATCGTTGTTGCCTCCCTGTCAGGTATTCTCTGATCCATTGCAGTGCCTTTCCTGTTATGTGTGCCTGATCCTCTAGCTTTTGCAGTAACCTCTTGTGAGGGACTGTGTCGAAGGCCTTCTTGCAGTCCAAAAAAATGCAGTCGATCCACCCCTCTCTCTCTTGTCTTACTTCTGTCACCTTGTCATAAAACTCTAGTAGGTTTGTGACACAGGATTTTCCTTCCCTGAAACCGTGCTGGTTGTCAAGTATACACTTGTTTCTTTCCAGGTGCTCCACCACTCTCCTCCTGATGATCTTCTCCATGACCTTGCATACTATACACGTTAGTGATACAGGTCTGTAGTTTAGTGCCTCATGTCTGTCTCCCTTTTTAAAAATTGGGACTACATTTGCCATCTTCCATACCTCAGGGAGTTGCCCAGTTTCAAATGATGTGTTGAAGATCTTTGTTAATGGCACACACAATATCTCTGCTCCCTCTTTAAGGACCCACGGAGAGATGTTGTCTGGTCCCACCGCCTTTGAGGTGTCAAGTTCGCATAGCAGCTTCTTCACTTCCTCCTTGGTTATATGTACCTCATCCAGCACTTGCTGGTGTACCCCCCTGTTCTGATTTCCTGGAGTGTGTGTGTGTGTGTGAGTGTGTGTGTGTGTGTGTGTGTGTGTGTGTGTGTGTGTGTGTGTGTGTGTGTGTGTGTTTGTGTGTCAGAGCATCAACACGTGTGTGTGTGTCAGAGCATCAACACGTGTGAGTGTATCAGAACATCAACACGTGTGTGTGTGTGTGTGTGTGTGTGTGTGTGTGTGTGAACATCAACACGTGTGTGTGTGTGTGTGTGTGTGTGTGTGTGTGTCAGAACATCAACACGTGTGTGTGTGTGTGTGTGTCATAGCATCAACACGTGTGACTGTGTGTGTCAGAACATCAACACATGTGTGTGTGTCAGAGCATCAACACGTGTGAGTGTGTCAGAACATCAACACGTGTGTGTGTGTGTGTGTCAGAACATCAACGTGTGTGTGTGTGTCAGAACATCAACACGTGTGTGTGTGTGTGTCATAGCATCAACACGTGTGACTGTGTGTGCCAGAGCATCAACACGTTTGTGTGTCAGAGCATCAACAAGTGTGTGTGTGTCAGAGCATCAACACGTGTGCGTGTCAGAGCATTAACACGTCTGCGTCAGAGCATCAACGTGTGTGTGTGTGTGTGTCAGAGCATCAACACGTGTATGTGTGTGTGTGTGTGTGTGTGTGTGTGTGTGTGTGTGTGTGTGTGTGTGTGTGTGTGTGCGCGCGCGCGTCACAGCATTAACACGTGTGCGTGTCAGAGCATCAATACGTGTGTGTGTCAGAGCATCAACACGTGTGTGTGCGTGTCAGAGCATCAACACGTGTGTGTGCGTGTCAGAGCATCAACACGTGAGTGTTTTTGTTTGTGGTGTGTGACACATCAACACATGAGTGTATGTGTCACAGCATCACGTGTGTGTGTGTGTGTGTACTCACCTAACTGTGGTTGCAGGGGTCAGTTCATAGCTCCTGGGTCCACTATCTCCATGCTCCCGGAGCCTTGTCGTACCTCTTCTTAAAACTATGTAAAGCTTTACACACATTGTGTGTGTGTTACAGCAACATTGCTCCAATCGAAGGTTAACACACTGTAAATGTCAAAATACAATGAAGGGATCCTTTCTTAGGCTGTAAAGAAATCTGATGAATTAATTTGAAGGTATAAAGTTACTTTCTGGAGACATATAAATGACAACCTGATGAAGGTCTCAAGTTTGTGTCTGGAGACACAAAGATGATGACAACTTGATGAAGGTCTCGAGTTAGTATCTGGAGACAAGATAATAACTTTATGAAGGTGCCACATCGGAAACGTCTTTGAGTGGCTGACGTCTTCCGCTGCACCTGCTGGCTAATGAGATTACGGTGGAGCTCGTGATTGGTAGAATTTGCATCTGCACATCTATTACCCTCGGGACGCTGGCTAGGACAGCAACGACACACGGGGATATCTACTAGCCCATCACTTCTGAAGAGGACGCTCTATGTATGCTAACTAGCTAGTTCAACACTTGGCTTCTTGTTACTGAACTAGGAGGCTCTCAAGTTACTGACCATTCTGGATCTAAATTTGCTGCTGGTCACAGTGAGAGCCTCGTTAAGTACTACATAAGTTACCTAAGATACAGAACTTCTAAGACTCGATGTGTTAGGCGCCAACCGAAACATTCTGAGTACTTCTTTTACTGCTCAAAAATAAATGAAAAAGGATTATATTTCAATTAGCTTTTTACTTTAATAAAAAAAAACTGATTTTTGGACTCGCCCCTTATTAAGTGCAAGCAATCTGACTGGGTGATCAGGCCCTGATCTACCGAGAGGCTGGGTAATGGATCTGACATCGGAGGCGTTGACCCCCTCGGAACACACTGCAGGATATTTATTATACATTAAATAAATATGGGAAGAAATACTTAGAAAGCACGTTTCTATGAATATAAAAAATTACCACAGTGACAAAATAAAGAGAAACAATGGGAGGAAAATCAGAATAAGAAAAGTTAAGAGTGAAGATCTGAAGGTAGGAAATCGCTTCTCTGTTCTTCAGGATGAAGTACTTCAGTGGCCAGCGAAGGTAAGGGTACTACTGCCCCTGCTAACAGAGGTAAGCGCATTCTTGTGGTTGGTGACTCTCAAGACCGTGCTTTTTGTAATAGGAATAAGAAGATGAGAGATAGAGTGTGCTTCCCTGGAGCTGGTGTTGGGAACATAGTTAACAGGCTGGATAATATCATGTCAGGTAATGGGAACAAGCCCATTATCTGTCTCAGTGCTGGTGGAAATGATATTGGGAAGGGTAGGAGAGAAGAGCTGCTAGATAAGTAGAGGTCAGCTATAGATTTCATTAAGTTTAAGGGAGGGATCCCAATCATATGTAGCATCATGCCTAGAAGGGGAGTAGGAAATGAATGGTTGTTCAGGGCAATTGGTGTAAATTGCTGGCTAGACAGATACTGCAAGGAACTTGCAATCCCATTCATTGACAACTGGAACAACTTTTATGGCAAACATGATATGTATGCAAGGGATGGGGTACATCTCTCTGGGGCTGGGGTGGTAGCACTTGCAAACTCAATTGAGAAGGCCATTGGTGAAATGCCTATGATTTTAAACTGATAGAAGATAGAGGTATGGGTGTGTGTGGGAAACAAGCAGGTTGCAACACTAGGGTTGGAAACAGTATATGTATAAAAGGCATTCAGCATGAAGTTATAAATAAAGACAATAGATCAGGTCAGCAGCAAACAAAGGGGGACAGCAGAGGGCAGCAAGGGACTAGCTCCCTTAAGGTTTACTATACTAATAGCAGGAGTGTAAGAAATAAGATAGATGAGCTAAGATTAATTGCAAGTGCAGGAAACATAGATATTATTGCTATAACAGAGACCTGGCTCAATCTGAAAGATAGAATGTCACATACAAGGCTATAAATTATTCCACACTGACAGGGTCAACAGGAAGGGTGGTGGAGTAGCGATGTATGTCAGAGACAATTTAAACTGTTGTGTTAGACAAGATATAAAATTAGAAGCGTCGGCCACTGAATCTGTTTGGTTACAGCTTCTCGAGGGCCGAGAAAAACTAATTTTGGGTGTGATTTACAGGGCCCCAAATCTTGATAGGGAGTGCAGTAAACTTCTATGGGACGAAATTCGTAAGGCATCTACATACGAAAATGTTGTGCTAATGCGAGATTTCAACTATAGACAGATTGACTGGAGCAATTTGACAGGAAATTTAGAGTCAGGTGACTTTCTTGATACGATCCAGGATTATTTTTTAAAACAGTTTGTGACAGAGCCAACTAGGGGAAATAACCTCCTTGACTTGGTTCTTGCCAGTAGGGAAACACTAATTAATAATCTTGAGGTTAATGATGAGCTTGGGGAAAGTGATCACAAATCACTCAGTTTTAATATATCATGGAACTCCCCTAATAATGGCAATCAAGTCTCCGTCCCTGACTTTCGCTTGGCTGATTTCATAGGACTGAAAAATTACTTAGGTGGGCTGAACTGGAATGACCTGACTAACGGTCAGGTAGGTGGTGATGGTTGCCGATATGACGCTTTCCAGGGCATAGTTCTAGCTGCTTAGTCAAATTATGTTCCAAATAGGGAAATCAGATCAAACAAAAATGATCCTAAATGGATGAACAATAGATTAAAATATCTGATTGGTCAAAAGAGAGGCATATATAGGCAAATCAAAAGAGGAGAGGGGCAGTTAAGAAATCGATATATTCAGTTAAAGAGAGAAATAAAAAAGGGAATTAGAAAAGCAAAAAGAGAGATTATGAGGTTAAAGTTGCAAGAGAATCGAAGACTAACCCAAAAGAATTCTTTCAGGTATACAGAAGTAAGATCAGGGACAAGATAGGCCCACTCAAAAGTTCCTCGGGTCAGCTCACTGACAGTGATAAGGAAATGTGTAGAATTTTTAACACATACTTCCTCTCAGTTTTTACACAGGAGGATACCAGCGATATTCCAGAAATGATAAATTATGTAGAACAGGACGATAATAAACTGTACACGATTAGGGTCACAAGTGACATGGTCCTTAGGCAAATAGATAAATTAAAACCTAACAAATCCCCAGGCCCTGATGAACTGTATGCAAGGGTTCTAAAGGAATGTAAAGAGGAGCTTAGCAAACCTTTGGCTAATCTTTTCAACATATCACTACAAACTGGCATGGTGCCAGATAAGTGGAAAATGGCAAATGTGATACCTATTTTCAAAGCAGGTGACAGGTCCTTAGGTTCGAACTATAGACCAATAAGCCTAACCTCCATAGTGGGAAAATTTATGGAATCAATAATTGCCGAGGCAGTTCGTAGCCACCTTGAAAAGCATAAATTAATCAACGAATCTCAGCATCGTTTTACAAAGGGGCGTTCCTGCCTTACGAATTTATTAACTTTTTTCACTAAGGTATTTGAGGAGGTAGATCATGGTAATGAATATGATATTGTGTATATGGACTTCAGTAAGGCTTTTGACAGGGTCCCACATCAGAGACTATTGAGGAAACTTAAGGCACATGGAACAGGAGGAGAAATTTTTTCCTGGATAGAGGCATGGTTGACAAATAGGCAGCAGAGAGTTTGCATAAATGGGGAGAAATCAGAGTGGGGAAGCGTCACGAGCGGTGTTCCACAGGGGTCAGTGTTGGGTCCCCTGCTGTTCACAATCTACATACACGACATAGATGAGGGCATAAAGAGCGACATCACCTGCTGTTCACAATCTACATACACGACATAGATGAGGGCATAAAGAGCGACATCAGCAAGTTTGCCGATGACACCAAAATATGCCGTCGAATTCATTCTGACGAGGACATTAGAACACTCCAGGAAGATTTGAATAGACTGATGCAGTGGTCGGAGAAGTGGCAGATGCAGTTTAATATAGACAAATGCAAAGTTCTAAATGTTGGACAGGACAATAACCATGCCACATAAAAACTAAATAATGTAGATCTTAATATTACGGATTGCGAAAAAGATTTAGGAGTTCTGGTTAGCAGTAATCTGAAACCAAGACAACAGTGCATAAGTGTTCGCAATAAAGCTAATAGAATCCTTGGCTTCATATCGAGAAGCATAAATAATAGGAGTCCTCAGGTTGTTCTTCAACTCTATACATCATTGGTTAGGCCTCATTTAGATTATGCTGCACAGTTTTGGTCACCGTATTACAGAATGGATATAAATGCTCTGGAAAATGTACAAAGGAGGATGACAAAGTTGATCCCATGTATCAGAAACCTTCCCTATGAGGATAGACTAAGGGCCCTGAATCCGCACTCTCTAGAAAGACGTAGAATTAGGGGGGATATGATTGAGGTGTATAAATGGAAGACAGGAATAAATAAAGGGGATGTAAATAGTGTGCTGAAAATATCTAGCCTAGACAGGACTCGCAGCAATGGTTTTAAGTTGGAAAAATTCAGATTCAGGAAGGATATAGGAAAGTACTGGTTTGGTAATAGAGTTGTGGATGAGTGGAACAAACTCCCAAGTACAGTTATAGAGGCCAGAACGTTGTGTAGCTTTAAAAATAAGTTGGATAAATACATGAGTGGGTGTGAGTTGGACCTGATAGCTTGTGCTACCAGGTCGTTTGCCGTGTTCCTCCCTTAAGTCAATGTGACCTGACCTGACTAGGTTGGGTGCATTGGCTTAAGCCGGTAGGAGACTTGGACCTGCCTTGCATGGGCCAGTAGGCCTGCTGCAGTGTTCCTTCGTTGTTATGTAAGTCGGAACATCAACACGTGTGCGTGTCAGAGCATCAACACGAGTTTTCTCACACATCTTCTCTAATGAGGCGGCACGCACACACGCACGCACGCGCACACGTACACGTACACGCACACAAATATAAAAGTAATTTCACAGAGTAAGCTCCACTCAGCATGATGAAAGCTTGGTTATTATGAATCGAATATTATTCACAAAGAAGAGAAAAACATATATTCCCGTAGATGACACACGATGTTCTATTTCAACAACAAAAATTATGTATACAAAAGTACCGTGATGACAAATTAATGGAATTCCTTGTGTCAGTTCCGGTATATGTACAAAAAAATAAAAATCATCAACCATTACCGATCACATTGCTAAATCTATTGAAACCAGTTTTTAGCCTGGGTGAGTGTATTTGTGTGAGAGCGTTTGTCTTTGAGCGGCTGTATGTGTTTCTTTGTTTTGAGTGTATGCATGTGCTTGCATTTGTTTTTTTATGTGTCTTACCACTACTTTTTCTTCGTCTGTTGGTCTCGTCCCTGTCATCCCCCTCACCTATGTATACTGGCTCCCTCGCTTTCTGTATTAGTGTTATTTTGTAAATGGTCCATGTGGGACCGAAACGTCGTCGTTGAGCTTCTCTCTCCTATATGCGGGTTATTTATGTATTGTTTTTACTTGTTTGTGCATTTGTTCTTTGCGCTGATGTATATGTTCACCTGTGTGTTCTCTCGTCTTCAGAGTGTACCGTGTGCAGTTCTCTGAGTAACTTGTCACGCGAGGTGACTATCAATACGGCGCACCTCAAGACACAGGTGAGAACAGTTTGTCCAGATGCTGGCGAATTCGGTCCAAACAGTCAAAGTCTTGCCCCGCCAAATGATTAAAATAACGATGGTCAACTTCAAATCAAAGCTCTGTACTTAGTGGCAACTTCAGCTCAAATGCTCGAGTCAACAACAGTTACTGTTAACTTTAAGAGCGGTTAATGAGGATAAAGGTGGTCAAGAAAGATTAAATATGTAACACTGGATGAACGGTCAGAAGACGTCACAAGTGAATGGCAGCAGGCGTGACTGGTAAAGGTCAGTAGACATGACAGGTGAATTTCAGTAGAGGTCAAAGCTGAAGATCAGTTGAGGTGAAAGTTGCAAGTCAGTAGAGGTCAAAAGTCAAGGTAAGTAGAGGTCAAAGGTAAAAATTAGGAGAGGTCACAAGTGAGGGTTAGCATAAGTCAAAAGTGAGGGTGAGGAGAGGTCACAAGTGAAGGTGATGAGAGGTCAAAAGTGAGGGTGAGGAGAGGTCACAAGTGAGGGTAAAGAGAGGTCAAAGGTGAAGGTCAGGAGAGGTCAAAAGTGAGGGGTCACCACAGACTCACTAACCAACTTTAATCTTTTCCCTTACAGGTGAGTGTTATGCCAAGATTACAGGTGAGTGCCATGCCAAGGTGACAGGAGAGTGCTATGCCAGGATGACAGGAGAGTGCCATGAGAGTTGAGTGTCATGCCAGAATGACTGGAATGCCATGCCAGGATGACAGGAGTGCCATGCCAGGATGACAGGTGAAACGCCAGGATGACAGTTATAATATTAGGTGACACAGCTATATCAATTGATACAGCTACAATACCAGCTGACTCAACTATAATACCAGCTTACACCGCTATAATACCAGTTGGCTGCTATAATCCCAGGTAAAACAGCTATGTTATCAGCTGACACACCTCCTATATCAACTGACACAACTATAATACCATCTGACACACCTATAATACCAACTGACACAGCTATAATACTAGCTGGCGGCTATAATCCCTAAGACACATAAGCAACATCTGGGTATCTTGAATGTAGACGTTTCGCCATCCAGTGGCTTTACCGATACATATTCTAGGACATAATTTGAAGACAGAACTATATACAAAAGATGAGTAATCAGCCACTCAGCCTTGGAGTTGGTGTGAAGATCATCGTAGTGGTGAAAAATCTGGAGCACGGGCAAGAAGGCTGGCGCTTACATACTGGTGTCAGGTGAAAAGGGAATGGGCCTTCGTCTGCTACCCGTCCCCTTTTCACCTGACGTCAGTATATAAGCGCCAGCCTTCTTGCCTGTGCTCCAGATTCTTCAAGACTACGGTGCTCTTCACACTAACTCCAAGGCTGAGGGACTGATAACCTCATCTTTTGTATATAGTTCTATTGTCTTCAAATTATGTCCTAGATTTGTATTGATAAAGCCACTGGATGTCAAAACGCCTACATTAAGATACCCAGATGTTGCATATGTACAGCTATAATCGCAGCTGACACAACTCTAATACCAGCTGACACAACTATAATACTGACTGACACAGCTATAATACCAGTTGGCATCTATAATCCCAGTTGAGACAGCAATAATACCAACTGGCACAACTTTAATATCAGTTGACACAGCTATATCAGCAGGCACAGCTATGATACCAGTTGAACCAGCTATACCAAGTGACACAGCTATAACACCGAGCAATGGATGATCATCATTTATATTTATATATATATATATATATATATATATATATATATATATATATATATATATATATATATACATATATATATATATATATATACGTGAATAACTAAAGTACAAAGAACACTTATCAATGCTCAGTAATAACCAGCATGGCGACAGAGACTCAGAAGATTAATTGGTCTGTATATTTCAATCCGATCGAAATATACAAACCAATTAATCTTTTGAGTTTGTCTCCATATGGGTTATTATTGAGAATGTGTTTATAGGAATTTGGTTAAGTCCGTCAAAACACCTGTTGATTAGCCGGGTTGTTGTAACTCCGCTGGAATGCGTATCACTGGAACCAGCAGCCTGGTTGATCACACCATCAACTTTGAGTCCTGGTTTAGAACAGTCCCTGGTGCCATCTTCAGTTAAACTTCAGGATTGTGGTCGCTGCATGGGTACCTACGCTCTTTCAGATGTTGCTAAAGGTTCGTCGACGTTTCACCCACATAAACGTTGTTACATCCGCCACACGAACTGTCATAAGGACTTTCGTTGGACTCAGTGAGTTTAATTTCTCTCACAAGATCCTTGATGGCAGCGGAGGTGATAGTAGCTACATTCACTTCACCCTTGCAGAGAGCACTGGACATGTTGTAGCAACACTGCAACACTAAAGCACAATGTAAGTCTCAGGTGAGTGATTCCTTCTAGCCGTGTTAATGATGCTTATGGTTCTCCTGCATTCGTTGATAAAGTAAGAGAGTAATGAAGCTGAGTGAACACCTGACGAATGTAGGGTTGTTCCCATTACCAGTCATTATATTTTCTAATCTGCTAGCCATATTCTCCATCCCAGCTCCAGGAAAAGGCATCCTCTGCCTTGATATAAACCTTGGTAATAGATACAGATTAATTTAGAAAGACACGTGAGAAAACACTTGGACAAATTTATCAGACGAGGTATCGGTCCTAGGACCCAGGACAGAAATGTTTTCTAATATGTCCTAGTGTTGCTAACGTATCTTTATAAACCATGCTCTGCCTTCCCTTCCTATCTCTGTAACACAAAACTCTCTCCATATATTTAATTAGGGAGTCGTCTACTACTAGAACATCCTAACCTTCACTAGCGGCTGTTTTTGTGTCTTCGATGAATGAACCACAATCGTCTTGTCACCACAACGAATGAGTTTGTAATCACAGCAGTTGTTTTTCCACATCCTTCATCTTTAATCCCTTTCTGCCGACCAATTTGCATTCGTAGCGGCTGGCATCTTTTTCTTTGTTCCAGGGATCAATCTCCTCCCTCTAAGAAGCTGTGTCTCTGCCTTCACCTAAAGGTACAGCTATGTACTCGAAATAAAGAGAAGACATTCCTTAAACTTCAGTAGCACTAGAGCTCAAAATACACTAAGAAAGTCTTCAGTGAGTACACATTCCTCCCATTCCTCTGTGTTTTCAACACTAGTGTTGAAAAGGTAAAGGAACGGGAGGGAAAAGATGGGACCGTATCTGTTGTGGAAATAAAATGTGCTACCAAGACAACGTTTAACGAGCAAAACACGAAAAAATCGCGAGGGGCAGCCATTTTTTTCAAGATGGGAACGAAGCTCATCTAGCATCTGTCAGGATGTTTGTTACGTTGCTAAGGAACGCATTCCCAATAATTCTACCAAATATAATTTTATTACGAATTAAACATTTGACATTAAAAATTACTAATATCTCTGGATTAATAACCATAACTCTAAAATGCTTACATTACTCAAAAACTCTATCATTGTTAATACGTGTGTGTGTGTGTGTGTGTGTGTGTGTGTGTGTGTGTGTGTGTGTGTGTGTGTGTGTGTGTGTGTGTGTGTGTGTGTGTGTGTGTGTGTGTGTAAATGAATTCACTATGATTTCCATTTATTGTAATTTATCTATAATTTTATTGATTTAGTTCAGGTTTATCTCATCAAAATTGCTAATTTAAGTAATTATTGCTCATTCAGAATGATCAAAGTTCACATAATTTTGCTAATCAGTATATTAAAACAATCACTGATGAAGCAGCTGCTACGATGAGTTAGAAATTTAGATAGACTTGCCCGAGTTAAAGTTTCTCATATCAAATTACTTGTCACAAGGAATACTCAAACTTAAGACATAAAACTAGACGAGATTACATAAATGTAATATAGAACTGGAGACACACCTTACACAAGAAGAAATTTTAAAATGTTATTTATTAATAATTCCGGGGATTCCTGCCCCCCGCGGCCTGGGCTCAGACTAAGCCTCCTAAATAAGGTACTGCCCACAATATTGAACAAAAGTGAAACCGTGTAGAACAATCTTCCACTGGGACAACGCTTTCTCTGTACAGCTTAGTCATGACTTGATGAAGCTTAACACAGAGTGAAACGTTGTCCGAATGAAGAGCTTGTTTTGTTTTTTGACTCGCGAAATCGTAATAACGCGACTGTCAACAAACCAGGGTACGGGTGGGGTTAGAACCCATGGCAGGTGAATTTTACGACTCGCTTGCCATGGGCTCTAACCCCACCCATACCGTGGCTTCTTTCTTTTTTTTACGAAATATTACAAGATATGAAGAATCACACATGAGAGTGAATGATGAATGTAAATAGAACTTACATGTTCACGAAACAAAATGAAAAGAGCAGTACTCCTGTCAGAATGTAAACCGATAAAGAGGCTGCAGTTTTACACTTGTATGACAGGATGGCAGGACGTTATTGCAAACACATACAAATCTCATACGTAGCTCTTATCGAGACAAGTGTCGAGAGTTGTTCAGACAACCTTTACTGCACATATAAGTTCCGTCAAACACCTTAACTACTTGGAACGCTTGAAAGCACGTAACTTGTACTTACTGGAGCGCAGGCGAGAGAGATACATCAAAATCTACACCTGAGAAATCCTAGAGGGACTGGTCCCTAATCTGCACACAAAAATCACTCCCAGCGAAAGCAAAAGACTTGGCAGGCAATGCAACAGAACCCCAGTGAACAGTAGGGGCGCCGTTAGTACACTAAGAGAAAACGTATTAAGTGTCCGGGGCCCAACACTGTTCAACAGCCTCCCACCATGCATAAGAGGAATTACCAATACACCTCTGGCTGCATTCAAGAAAGAGCTGGACAGATACCTAAAGTCAGTGCCGGATCAACAGGGCTGTGGTTCGTACGTTCGGCCAGCAATAACAGCGTAGATGATCAGGCCCTGATCCACCGGGAGGAGTGGTCACGGATCCGGCCGTGGGGGCACTGAACCTCGAAATACCCTCGAGGTAGGTATGTAGACCCTTGCACCAAAGCCTAAGGCCACGCTGGTCAACCAGACTGTTACTAAAGAACAAAAAAGTCACATTACCGTGACTGGAACAATACACATATAACCCGCACGTAGGAGAGAGGAGCCTTACGACGACGTTTCGGTTCGACTTGGACGATTTACAAAGTCAAACTAATACAAAAGTGTGAGGCGCCAATATACACTGCTCCCTAACTCTCGTGTTAGTGTGACTATAAATGATCCAAGTCAGACCAAAACGTCATCGTAAGCTCCTCTCTCCTACAATTTGCGGGTTATATGTGTATAGACTTATTATTAACGTCCTGCAGGCACACATCTTCATAACAACTTGCCAAGTAATAATGATTCAGTTTCATCTTGAAAACCTCTACAGTTGTTTTCACACATTTCAGCCACTGAAGGTCCTGGTTACCGAGAAACTTCTGAAAACTAATCAAATTTCTAGTACACAAGAGAACACAGTTAAACAAAGTCTAGTTATTAATTATCTAAGGAGCCAGGAGAAAGGGTCGCATATATTCTGACGTTACAACTTATAATTAGCGAAAGGGAATGGAATTACTTTAAGAGAATTATCTGTGATGATATTAAAGCCAAATTAGTAAGTAGAATGATTGATTTGAGATTACCATCTCTCTCTCTCTCTCTCTCTCTCTCTCTCTCTCTCTCTCTCTCTCTCTCTCTCTCTCCCTCCTCCCTCCCCCTCGTACACCGTGCACAGTCATGGAGCCACTACCTTCCACAATATACACAATGAACTAGGAATCTCTCGCCATGCACACAGTGAACCAGCAACCACCACTCCCCATGCACATAGTAAACCAGCAACCACCATGCACACAGTGAACCAGCAACCACCATGCACACAGGGAACCAGCAACCACCACGCACACAGTGAACCAGCAACCACCATGCACACAGTGAACCAGCAACCACCACTCACCATGCACACAGTGAACCAGCAACCACCACTCCCCATGCACACAGTAAACCAGCAACCACCATGCACACAGTGAACCAGCAACCACCATGCACACAGGGAACCAGCAACCACCACGCACACAGTGAACCAGCAACCACCATGCACACAGTGAACCAGCAACCACCACTCACCATGCACACAGTGAACCAGCAACCACCATGCACACAGTGAACCAGCAACCACCATGCACACAGTGAACCAGCAACCACCACTCACCATGCACACAGTGACCCAGCAACCACCACTCACCATGCACACAGTGAACCAGAAACCACTACTCACCATGCACATTGTGAACCAGCACCCACCACTCACCATGCACACAGTGAACCAGCAACCACCACTCACCATGCACACAGTGAACAATCAACCACCATTCACCATGCACACAGTGAACCAGCAACTCCCCCTCACCGTGCACAGAGTGAACCAGCAACCACCACTCACCGTGCACACAGTGAACCAGTAACCACCACTCACCGTGCAAACAGTGAACCAGCAACCACCACTTAACCATGCACACAGTGAACCAACAACTACCACTCAACCATGCACACAGTGAACCAGCAACCACCACTCACCGTGCACACAGTGAACCAGTAACCACCACTCACCGTGCAAACAGTGAACCAGCAACCACCACTTAACCATGCACACAGTGAACCAACAACTACCACTCAACCATGCACACAGTGAACCAGTAACCACCACTCACCGTGCACACAGTGAACCAGCAACCACCACTCACCATGCACACAGTGAACCAGCAACCACCACTCAACCGTGCATACAATGAACCAGCAACCACCACTTAACCGTGCACACAGTGAACCAGCAACCACCACTCAACCGTGCACACAGTGCACCGTCCAGGTTCGACCGAGAGAAAAGTTCAGCTTCTGATGCCTTAAAATGTTCATTCTGATGCTTCAGGATAAATAATATATCCTAGACACGCACACAAGATCAAAAACGTAACAAAATTGCATGGCTAAATATTTCTGTTTTCGCTGCTTGTTAAATGTCTTCCAGCAGAGTTATATTGTCCTCACCTTCATATTATATTAATGTGTCATTATTTTTAAACAATCTTCTCCTAGACTCCAGCACTAAAAATAATATATGTGGTGCCGAATAGGTAAAACTGGTCAATTACCAAGAACTCATCTAAAATTAAGTCCTTTGTAAAATTTTCTCTGATAAAGATATATATTTTTTCATTTATGTTAACATTAAAATTAATAATTTTTTACCCAAAGAACCTTAGAAAACTTACCTAACCTTATTATAACAAGCTCAATTTAATTCAGCCTGATCCAACTAAATATATTTTATATAAGTTTACAGTAATTTAATAATAAACAAAAAAAAAATGAAATATTTTTTTTCGTTAGGTTCAGAATAATTTTTGCGAGATTAATGCATACACAAATTTTCGCTTGCCTTATTCGGCAAGAAGAGCGTTGCTATTTAAGCCAAAATTACAAGTTTTACCTATTCGGCACACCTCCCCCCCCATATATATATATATATATATATATATATATATATATATATATATATATATATATATATATATATATATATATATATAATGGGGTCCACCTCTGGTGTAAATTGTGGGACCCATAGCCTCGGAGAAGTGGATAAAAAGGCTTCAAGGAGGAATATTTGGATTTCTTCCTGAAGCCGTTTGAATATTCCACTTCCCCTACCACCCCATCTTTTAAACTATTTTTTTTTACCAATAGGAATATTTTATTACATAATATGGCACAGAAGATTTAAGAGATACATTGTTAATATAAAGGTGGCATATACGGTACATGTTGTTACGTGTGTATCACCGATTATAAGGCGAAAATCTCATCCAGCTCCTCAGAGCTGTGGCGTGTGCCCAAAATGCAGCAGGCACCACCCCCTTGAACAGCCGCACCGAGCCGCTGGAACAGAAAACTAGCTGCCCTGGGATCCCTAGTTACCCTGATGAGTCTTTTTCCCAGCTCCTTAAGGAAATTAGATGCACTCTTTCCCCATGAGCCAAGGGTCTCTGAGCCTATGGGAACAAACATATAATGATGGGCAAGTTCTCCATATTTTCTAGACTTTTGGGACTCCCTGAAGCTGGCAGCTGCCCCTCCTTCCTCCCTGGTGTATTGGAGATAGGTATCAGCCAAGGTAGATGCACATGTATAGTCCCACACCACCTGCTTCCCATCTGTCCAGGCTTGAAGGGTGATACCATCTGGACGCTTCTGGCTGCCATCAGATCTGCATAGTTGGATGGATGGATGGAGGTACCACCTATCGTCCCATGGACCCACAGCCTCGGAGAAGAGATTAAACCTGCTTTAGGAAAAACTTAAGAAGATTTTCCCCTTCAAAGAATGGATTAGCGTCGAACCAGCAATCCAGAATTCACTAGAGGGCGGCACTGACCACAGACTCATGCTGGCTACAATAACAACGTTGTTCCAGGTCATGTTAGCGGGTGAACCTAACTGCGTCAACAATTACAGTTTTATTTAATAGCGAATCTTCTCACCATCATATTACTGAAAATATAATGAAACGATAACAGAAAGCTAATTTCTTTATTATAATCATGGTGGGGAAAGGGGAGGGCGTGCGCCAAACCCACAAGGGTCATACAATGGCTGAGGGAAAGGGAGGCAATCAAGTACGATTCAAGGGAGAATTGCTCCAATTCCTTGCATGAGGTGCCCCTCCCTCGCAACATGGCACCTCTCTTGACAGCAGCACGGAGCCTAACATACTGAAGCACAGCTGATGATGAATGCATCAGCAAAATTAGTTGTTGATGGCATCCTAGGTGATGATCAATGCACCAAAAGTAGTTTCACCCGCACCCACTACGACCTCTTCTCATCACACTAACACCTCTCAGATACGGTCAAATAATTCTCGCTGCAGAACGGAATCTGAATCATCTGCAAAACTTGAAATTACGTCTCTGATCACACAGTACAAAATTCCTTGAAATAAAGGGAATATCTTTCTTGAGTTTGCTAGTCACTGATGGTGCCAATGAGGTATGACCTCTGGGGCTTTAACCTCTCGTGGTCGTTCTTCTGTAACGCAGAGCTGAAGTTCGCACCCTAGTGAAGCGAGGAAATGCGCTTAAGGGCTTACGGTATATATCATTGGAAGTATCAGTCACCATTTACATTTGAAATGGAAGATTATGTGGAAAGTCGAGCAGAGTGTCACGACGCATGCCCTGCCCGAGGCTCCACCCTAGTAAGAAAGAATTTAATGACTTTAAATAGGCCTGAGCCACCGCAAATATTCTAAGAGTTAACTTAAATCTTTATTGTATGGAATAAATAATTCTTGTCTTGTGGTGAAAAGGCTACGTGCATACAGATTTAATGACCTTACACAAATAACCTGCACATACAATGACGTTCTCTCGTATGCGCATGTTATTTGTGTATTGTTCCAGTCATGGTATCGTGCCTTTTTGTTCTTTAATAGCCATGGCGTAGTTGATAGGCTTTAAATCCCCAAACCAACCAACTAGAAGTATACTCAGCGATCTGTGCTGCACATAAAAAAGTTGGATTGCGTAACACCGACATAAATGTTGGCAAGAACACGAGCATGCAGAAGAACCCATTATTTGCTATTTGTCCAAATAAAGGCTTGTTGTGCATATTTGTGTCTTTGTCCACATACAGCAATAATAGTACATCAGCACACACTGACATACATACATACAGATTAAATTCCATGAAGATACACCAGCTGAGGATCGAAATATACAGACTAACTCTGTGTTCCAGGTTTCTGTCTCCATGTGCGCTATTACGAAGCATTGATGAGTGCTCATTAAACTTTTGTTTGTATCACAAGCCTTCTTTGGGAACAAAGTCTCGCTCTGTTTATAGCTTTATAGAGTCTTGGTAAAGCTCTACACAGAATGAAACGTTGTCACAATAAATCTACTCTCAAAATTCATCTAGAATGTCAGCTAATCTTGAAGAGCCAGTTAGTCTTAGGACTTACCTGCAATGTCAGCTACTCTCAGGACTCACCTGCTGTGTCAGCTACTCTCAGGACTCACCTGCTGTGTCAGCTACTCTCAGGACTCACCTGCTGTGTCAGCTACTCTCAGGACTCACCTGCTGTGTCAGCTACTCTCAGGACTCACCTGCTGTGTCAGCTACTCTCAGGACTCACCTGCTGTGTCAGCTACTCTCAGGACTCACCTGCTGTGTCAGCTACTCTCAGGACTCACCTGCTGTGTCAGCTACTCTCAGGACTCACCTGCTGTGTCAGCTACTCTCAGGACTCACCTGCTGTGTCAGCTACTCTCAGGACTCACCTGCTGTGTCAGCTACTCTCAGGACTCACCTGCTGTGTCAGCTACTCTCAGGACTCACCTGCTGTGTCAGCTACTCTCAGGACTCACCTGCTGTGTCAGCTACTCTCAGGACTCACCTGCTGTGTCAGCTACTCTCAGGACTCACCTGCTGTGTCAGCTACTCTCAGGACTCACCTGCTGTGTCAGCTACTCTTAGGACTCACCTATAATGTCAGCTACTCTCAGGACTCACCTGCTGTGTCAGCTACTCTTAGGACTCACCTATAATGTCAGCTACTCTCAGGACTCACCTGCAATGTCAGCTACTCTCAGAACTCACCTGCAGTGTCAGCTACACTTGACGAGTCAGGTACTCTCAGACTCACCTGGAATTTGAAATCAGCATTATAGTGGTGAAATACAAGCAATTTACAAATTTCAACACATTCAGCGTTACGATCTGCCTCGGACGGTTCCAATACTTGTCTGAAGATTCCTCTCCCAACAGTTGGTTAATTATGAATTGTTGCAGACACGGTATTGCGGGTTAGTTGTGAGTTGCTGCAGTCACTGTATTGTGGGTTAGTTGTGAGTTGCTGCAGTCACGGAATTGTGGGTTAGTTGTGAGTTGCTGCAGTCACGGTATTGTGGGTTAGTTGTGAGTTGCTGCAGTCACGGTATTGTGGGTTAGTTGTGAGTTGCTGCAGCCACGGTAATGTGGGTTAGTTGTTAACTGTTCCAACCACTGTGTTGTAAGTTAGTTGTGAATTCCTCCAGCAACGGTATTGTCAGTTGTGAATTGTTCCAGCCATGGTATTGTGGGTTATTTGTGAATTGTTGCAGCCTAGGAATTGTGGGTTGTGAAGTCTTCCAGCTACAGTATTGTGAATTAATGAATCACAGGAAATTTACTT
>NC_091319.1:14365669-14370669 GCF_038502225.1 Cherax quadricarinatus | reverse complement strand
ATACTTGCACTGGCAACGGTCGTGACAGTTGCCAGATGCTGATGACGAAGTCGTCGTACGTAGTCCTTAAATCCCTATTTTGGAGATCCTTCACCCGTGTTGATTATAGCCACATGTGCTCATACATCCCTCGTTCCTCACGCGATTTCACTTTTCACTTATGATAGTATACACTTCACATTATATGCACTTCACTTTATATGTATAATGGCACACAACTTGTCGTGACGTCACTGCTTAATTAAGCAGGCCTTCTTCTGCCACCTTCCCTTGTTATATATTTTATTTTTCCTTTCCCCTTTTGCTTATTAACTTTTTCACTCTCACTGTATGGTGCCCCACATTTCACTTGTTAGCCAAACGCTGATAATTCTTGAACAGCCGCTTCCACACTCACTTCGATCTTCGTATGTTTGAATCTGTGTGGCAACAGCGCCTATAGACTCACAACGGCTTGGCGCTTTGAAATATTGATAATTTCAGCTTCCTCTCGAATATTTTTAACTAATAACTTTAGTTATCACTCGTATTATTGTTCACTGACGATGTCACTACCACTGATTACTGCTAGCATTTACTGCACGCCTTAAAAAAACACTAGGGTTCTCGGAGCCTTGTGCACCCACGTCTGCACCCCACGGACCCACGCGCGCGCGCGCGTGTGTGTACTCACCTAGTTGAGGTTGCGGGGGTCGAGTCCGAGCTCCTGGCCCCGCCTCTTCACTGATCGCTACTAGGTCACTCTCCCTGAGCCGTGAGCTTTATCATACCTCTGCTTAAAGCTATGTATGGATCCTGCCTCCACTACATCGCTTCCCAAACTATTCCACTTACTGACTACTCTGTGGCTGAAGAAATACTTCCTAACATCCCTGTGATTCATCTGTGTCTTCAGCTTCCAACTGTGTCCCCTTGTTACTGTGTCCAATCTCTGGAACATCCTGTGTGTGTGTGTGTGTGTGTGTGTGTGTGTGTGTGTGTGTGTGTGTGTGTGTGTGTGTGTGTGTGTGTGTGTGTGTGTGTGTGTGTGTGTGTGTGTGTGTGTGTACGATCCGCAGCAATGCACTAGGTGAAAAAGTTATTTTCCTATTTTTTACAACTAAAATTACTCTTGTGTTGGGTTAATGCTGATTTCAAACTTTTAATCAGCATACTTAAATTTTTTTTTGGAGGAGGGGGGAGGTGTATGTTTGGCGTCCGGCATCACCAGTTATATTTCATAGTCGTTATTTTACAAAATTATGAAATATATGCATTAACCCCCCCCACCTGAAGGATGCACATGTTAAACACAGATGTGAAGTGAACGTGTTAAATACAGCTGTAAAGTGCACATGTTAAACACAGCTGTGAAGCGCACGTGTTAAACAGCTGTGACGTGCACGTGTTAAATACAGCTGTTAGCTGCACGTGTTAAGCACAACTGTTAGGTGCACGTGTTAAACACAGCTGTCAGGTGCACACGTGTTAAACACAGCTGTCAGGTGCACACGTGTTAAACACAGCTGTCAGGCGCATGTGTTAAACACAGATGTCAGGTGGAAATAAATATTATAAAATACCGACACAATGGAAATATAAACACATATGCAGTATAATGTGACGCTTTATTGACTACGTTTCGCCCACACAGTGGGCTTTTTCAAGTCACAAACAGATCTACCTGGGGTGGAAGGTACGCGAGTATTTATAGTCAGGTTCAGAATGCTGAGGTCAGGTGGAGAATGCTGCATCTGATGATGTACCGAGTGGGGACTCTATAACCCCACTCGGTACATCATCAGATGCAGCATTCTCCACCTGACCTCAGCATTCTGAACCTGACTATAAATACTCGCGTACCTTCCACCCCAGGTAGATCTGTTTGTTACTTGAAAAAGCCCACTGTGTGGGCGAAACGTAGTCAATAAAGGATCACATTATACTGCATATGTGTTTATACTTCTACAGATGTCAGGTGCAAGTGTTAAACACAGCTGTCAGGTGCATGTGTTAAACACAGCTGTCAGGTGCACGTTCTAAATACACAGCTGTCAGGGGCACGTGTTAAACACAGTTGTCAGGTGCATGTGTTAAACACAGCTGTCAGGTGCATGTGCTAAACACAGCTGTCAGGTGTATGTGTTAAACACAACTGTCAGGTGCACGTGTTAAACACAGCTTCAGGTGCACGTTCTAAACACAATTGTCAGGTGCACGTTCTAAATACAACTGTCAGGTGCACGTGCTAAACACAGCTGTTAGGTATACGTGCTAAATACAGGTGTCAGGTGCACACGTGTTAAACACAGCTGTCAGGTGCATGTGTTAAACACAGCTGTCAGGTGCACGTTCTAAATACACAGATGTCAGGTGTACGTGTTAAACACAGCTGTCACGTGCACGTGTTAAACACAGCTGTCAGGTGCACGTGCAGCTTTAGGATGACAGTCCTAAAGCTCCATGAAAATATTTTTAGTGATTTATTCTCATTAATATTAAATCTGTTTTTCAATATCAAATGTTTTCTCAAGGGAAGTAATTCTATATGCAAATAAGTTGACAGTTGAAGGCAGGGGCGAAGGTAAGCCCACGAGGTTAAGAAAGATGGGTTCACAAGGTAAAGAAGATGGGTCCACAAGGTAAGGAAGAGAGGCCCAGGAGACCAGGAAGATAGGCCTGCAAAAGGTAAGGAAAAATGGGCCCATGAGGTAAGAAAGATGGGCCCACAATGTATGAACGATGGGTCCACTAGGTAAGGAAAATGAACCCACAAGATAAGGGAGAGAGAGAGATGGGCCCACAAGATAAACGAGAGAGAGGTGGGCCCACAAGATAAGGGAGAAAGATTTGGGCCCACAAGATAAGGGAGAGAGAGGTAGGCCCACAATGTAAGAGAGAAAGTAGGGAAAGTAGGCCTACAAAGTAAGAAAGTAGGGAAAGTAGGCCCACAAAGTAAGAGAAAAGAAAGAGAGAAGGAAGACCATCGACTGGGTAGGAAATGTGAAGTGAGGAAGGCACCCAAGATAAAAAATAGGAGTGAACAGGACCCACAAGGCAAGAAAAGTGAGCGAAGCAAGGCCCACGAGATAAAAAAAAAAAAGGTAGCTTCGCCGTTAGAGAAGATCTTCCTGAACGAGCTTTTAGCACGCACGAGACCAAATTCACTTAATCTCCTTTAATCATAATGAACCAACTGGAGTCAAAATATTTTCCTCTGGGAGAGCGAGACAAACACGTGAGTCTGGTGCTGAGTGTTCATCCCACGCCAAAGCCTGTTATCTTTTGTGTGTGTGTGTGTGTGTGTGTGTGTGTGTGTGTGTGTGTGTGTGTGTGTGTGTGTGTGTGTGTGTGTGTGTGTGTGTGTGTGTGTATGTGTGTGTGTGTGTGTGTTAGTTAGTTACCATTTTGTCCTAGGCACATGTCGATTAGACACTAGGCCTGTTGTATATGAGTGTGTGTGTGCGCGCGCGTGCGTGTGTGCTGAGGTGTGTGTGCGTGTGCGTGCGTGCGTGCGTGCGTGTGTGTGTGTGTGTGTGTGTGTGTGTGTGTGTGTGTGTTTTTGTGTTTGTGTGTGTGTGTGTGTGTGTGTGTGTGTGTGTGTGTGTGTGTGTGTGTGTGTGCGCGTGCGTCCGTGTGTGTGTGTTTGTGTGTGTGTGTGTGCGTGTGTGCGTGTGTATGTGTGTTTGTGTGTATGTGTGTGTGTATGTGTGTGTGTATGTGTGTGTTTGTGTGTGTGTGTGTGTGTGTGTGTGTGTGTGTGTGTGTGTGTGTGTGTGTGTGTGTGTGTGTGTGTGTGTGTGTGTGTGTGTGTGTGTGTATGTGTGTGTGTATGTGTGTGTGTGTGTGTGTGTGTGTGTGTGTGTGTGTGTGTGTGTGTGTGTGTACTCACCTAGTTGTACTCACCTAGTTGAGGTTGCGGGGGTCGAGTCCGAGCTCCTGGCCCCCGCCTCTTCACTGATCGCTACTAGGTCACTCTCCCTGTGTGTGTGTGTGTGTGTGTGTGTGTGTGTGTGTGTGTGTGTGTGTGTGTGTGTGTGTGTGTGTGTGTGTGTGTGTGTGTGTGTGTGTGTGTGTGTGTATGTGCGCGCGCGCGTGTGTGTGTGTGTGTGTGTGATGCTAGTGTCTTGGTATGTGTGGTTCTAGTGTCTTGGAGTGTATGGTACCAATGTCTTGGTATGTGTGGTTCTAGTGTCTCGATGTGTGTGGTACTAGTGTCTTGGAGTGTGTGGTATTATCTTCTTGGTATGTGTGGTGACAGTGTCTTGGTGTGTGTGTGTGGTGCTAGTGTCTTGGAGTGTGTGGTGCTAGTGTCTGATTCTATGTCATCATTGAAGGCTCTTGGCTCATATAATGACTCCAACAACATACTCATTGGGGAAGCCAGGTATAGATACTCAAAAATTAGGGACAAAGGAATTAATGTACAATTGCTATGGATCCCATCACACATTGGATTACTCCTTCATGATAAAGTTGATATGTTAGCCAAGAAGAGTATCCAGAAGGAGAACGTAGAATATAACTTTGGTATAACTGTGTCTAGCATTAGGAATAATATTAGGAGAGAAGTAAATAATGAAGATGATTGTTATAGGAATGCAGTTAGAAGCCTGAGTAGATCTATAACCCACTATGATAACATGAACGTAGATAAGTATGTTTATGGAGCAACTTGCAATGTGAACAGACTGACTGATGTTGTAGTGGCCAGGCTTAGGCTTGGTTACAAGTACTTCTGGCAGTTTGGGAGACACACAGATGATGACTCAAACTAAATGTAAATTATGTGATCAGGCATATGGTCACTCTCTTGAACACTATGTGCTTAACTGTCCACTTATTGAGGAATACAGAGACAGACAGTATAATAACCTATGTGACATGTCAAGATATCTTATTAATGAAAATAAGATACCAGATATACTAAGCAAATTTCCTAAATTTGCTTGTAACAGATAAGTGAACTATAGATATGTAGATATAAATCCATATGTATTCCTGTTAACCCTTTGGGGCCT
>NC_091319.1:14315669-14360669 GCF_038502225.1 Cherax quadricarinatus | reverse complement strand
AGGTAAGTGCACACACACACACACACACACACCAGCATCAGAAGAGGTTCACACATCACCATTCCCCTGGATATCACAATATCTGACGAAGCGTCCTATTTTATAACAGATTCGCCTGAAAGCTTTGGTGTGGATCTCCTGTATAGGAAATGTTTACCTCCCAGGCCCTGTAAAAGGCTTGTGGTGCCAACATAAAAAAAGAACAAACGATAGCTTTGTAAACTTCAGAATAGTGGGAGCACCTCTAAAGCCAGCACCTCGGGGTACACTTGCTCCATTTTTACTTTCGTCTACAATGTTCACGAAAAATAAAATCTATTGTTTCTCGTCATAGAAGCAATTTTCATTATTTTTTGTATACGGCTCTTTGTGTACATGTAATTTTTAAAGCACGACTGAATGCGAGTGTGAACAGCGTTTTCGTTCCTTGCCGATGAGGTATAAATGGTATAAATTCACCATTCTTGATAGTGCTCCCTCACTCACCTCAACTTTGCGTCATTGTCCTAGCCACTCTCTCTCACTCCCCTCAGCTATGCTTCACTACCCTAGCCACTCTCCCTCACTCTCCTCAGCTATGCTTTACTACCCTAGCCACTCTCCCTCACTTCCCTCAGCTATGCTTCACTGTCCTAGCCACTCTCCCTCACTTCCCTCAGCTATGCTTCACTACCCTAGCCACTCTCCCTCACTTCCCTCAGCTATGCTTCACTACCCTAGCCACTCTCCCTCACTTCCCTCAGCTATGCTTCACTGTCCTAGCCACTCTCCCTCACTTCCCTCAGCTATGCTTCACTACCCTAGCCACTCTCCCTCACTCTCCTCAGCTATGCTTCACTACCCTAGCCACTCTCCCCAGCTATGCTTCACTACCCTAGCCACTCTCCCTCAGCTGTGAGTTTAGGCCTGGCGGAATCTGGTACTTGGAACAGTGTAAATACTTTATCTATTCCGGGGTGACTGAGGATATCCTCATTGTCCACCCTGAATTTGCCAGCACCATTAGCATCCGAGTGATGCCCCAGTTGAATTCACTTGCACACTGTATGTGTGTGTGTGTTTTTGTAAGTTACCATTTTGTCCAAGGCACTTGTCACTACGACACTTGGCCTGTTTTGTGTGTGTGTAACTTTCAGTTGTGTGTACTCACTCACCTATTTGTACTCACCTATTTGTGGTTGCAGGGGTCGAGTCTTAGCTCCTGGCCCCGCCTCTTCACAGGTTGCTACTGGGCCCTCTCTCTCCCCGCTCCATGAGCTTTATCAAACCTCGTCTTAAAACTGTGTATGGTTCCTGCCTCCACTACGTCATTTTCTAGGCTATTCCACTGCCTGACAACTCTATGACTGAATAAATACTTCCTAATATCTCTCTGAATCATTTGTGTCTTCAATTTCCAATTGTGGCCTCTTGTTTCTGTGTCCCCTCCCTGGAACATCCTGTCTTTGTCCACCTTGTCTACTCCACGCAGTATTTTATATGTCGTTATCATGTCTCCCCTGACCCTCCTGTCCTCCAGTGTCGTCAGGCCGATTTCCCTTAATCTTTCTTCATAGGACATTCCCCTTAGCTCTGGAACTAACCTTGTCGCAAACCTTTGTACTTTCTCTAGTTTATTGACGTGCTTTATCAAGTGCGGGTTCCAAACAGGTGCTGCATACTCCAGTATGGGCCTGACATACACGGTGTACAGTGTCTTGAACGATTCCTTACTAAGGTATCGGAATGCTGTTCTCAGGTTTGCCAGGCGCCCATATGTGTGTGTGTGTGTGTGTGTGTGTGTGTGTGTGTGTGTGTGTGTGTGTGTGTGTGTGTGTATGTGTGTAAAGAAATTTTTCTTTCACAAACATGTAAAATTTTATAAGTCTAGAGTTGAAAATATAAATACCATACAACTAAAAACGCAAAAGCTCGTGAGGGGTCTCAAGTGCCCCAAGCTGATGGCTTCTGGGATTGTCAGTTCTTTGTTTGAAGGGGAACTGACTAACACTAAGACGCCTCACTCATAGGGTTCTCTTGCGCAAGTTCCCTAATCCCTGAATATGAAGGCTTATCTAACATTGTCCAGTTCTCAAAGATTTACCTGAGCTGCTTCGTCATCTTACCAATATACTGAGATTTGCATCTCTTAAACATATACTGATATACAAAAGACGATTGTAGTCGGCAAGGTGAAGAGTTACTCCATATAAATTCTCTGAGGGTCGAGGGAAGTGCTCAAGGAGGAATTAGAAACAGCCAATAAGACTTCCCCAACATGTGGTGCCATCACTGCTAGGAGACGAGCTTTGTCGTTTTTTGAGAATTGTCAAGTATTGTTGAAGCGATTTTCTCCACAATGGGATTGTCTCATGTAGTCTGTCAATCTACCATGAAAAATTAGTCAACCTACATCTACAAAAAAAATGGTATATTTTTACAGCGTTCCATTGCTGAATACTAAAGCACAATATCCAAAACGTGGACAAAATTGGTGCAACATAAGCAAAATAAACTTCAGATACAGGTGCACTCTGTTCATATTTATTCAATTATTTTATAACTTATTTTTTCTTTTGGTATTAATTTTAATGCCAATTCTTGACAAAATCTACCCCAAAAATTGCAGTTGTGGAAATCGAACTTAATTATCCTATATATTTCGGAAAAAAAATTACGCTAAAAACGTTTCGTGCTGAATTAAGAGCATAACCAACATGTTTCCAAGTATTCTGAACACTAACATTAACAACGAAAAACAAATATCTTCGTTTGTTATTGAAAATAATGATCCACAATGAAAGTTCTTTTTACTGCTTATATATCATTTCACATGCACGTCCATAGTCATACAAGGAAATGAAAAAGTTTTTAAAAGCGACAAGTTGATTAAATGTTTCGCCAGCCAGTGATTTCTTCAGTCCAATACAGAAAATAACAGAGGAAGAAGAGGAGGAGTATAAGGTAATCAATCCCTCAGCCTGGAGTCGATGTGTTAGGTCCATCAATTATGACGGACTGAACACATCGACTCCAGGTTGAGGAACTGATTACTTCAGACTACTGTTCATTTTCTATTGTTATTACTATTATCTGTACTGGACTGAAAAAGCCACTAGCTGGCAAAACGTTTCCTCAGCAAAGATTTCCAAATGTTGCAGAAGTGTCTCATTCTTCATATGAGTAAAGGATGAGTTTGCACACGTCGCTGCCTTACACTCATTGTGTGAACCTGCACAGCGGAGACACGCAGAAACTTCCCGGCACGGAGAAACATCTAGAGAAGCTTCCTTACACCCCTGCCTCCCTAACAGTGAAAACAGGTACCTGTGTCGTAGGCGACTGTGAGAGTTGTTACCAGGGAAAAAGTGTGTTAGAAAATACCGAAACTTTAGGAATGTCATATATTCTGTGCAAAACACTAGTCCTGTAGCCTAAGAAGTTCCAGTCCTGTTGTAACGTCATATTTTGGGCAAAACGCTAGAGTCATGTATGTAAGAAATTCCAGTCCTGCTGTAATGTCATATTCTGTGTAAGAACACCAGCATCTGTTAGAAATACTCAAGTGTTTGTTAAAAGGTATTCGCATACCAACTATTAATTTAAAAGTTACGAGAAGATGTTTATCTCACATGTTTTATCCACTTCGTGATGATTAATGAATATTTCATCCCACTGCTCCCTTATCTCCCCATCCCTACTCTATCCCTCACCCTTCTCCCTCTCACCCTTACTCTCATCCCTCTTTCCTCATCCTTCTCTTCCTCTCCTCCAGAAAATGACCGCACCGCCAATCTGGAAAACGAGTCAAAAGCCAATTTCCTGATTGCAAGAGTCAAGGATGAAATTACATCATAAATTTGGCTTTTACAGCGACGAGTGTGATTCCTTGTTTCACCTCCTCCCTCTGGTGTGTGTGTGTGTGTGTGTGTGTGTGTGCTTACTTGTGGATTTGTAGGTTGAGTCCTAACTCCTGGTCCTGACTCTTATCTGTTAATAAATTCACTCTCTGCTGACCTCGTGGGACCTTACTATTCTGAAAGAGATATTCGTGCGTGTCCAGCTGACTGCTGCTCTATGTCCGTAAGTTTTAATCTCTTAGATCTTGTATAGTTGTGGTAAATATAAATAAATCAGTGGTAGTACGAGAATATGTTTGACAGAGGGTTACCTTTGTTATTAACAAAATTGGATACATCAGCAATATATTATAGTTACACAAAGGAAATAAATGTTAGCTATAACTGCCTGCCATATTCAGTCACACAGGAAAGATTCCATACATCATGTGATGAAATCACTCATCTGAGCTGGGAGATTTCAGTAGGGCAATGAGAATATCGTCAAACATTCCACTAAGCTCTCAGTAGCTACGGGAGCTCCAAGAATTTCGTTCCAGACAAACTGGAATTACTGTTACTTGGTAATTACCATCTCTCAGGATGGCCTACCCAAACGGGAGACGCGAGACCGAGAATGGGAAACCAGATGATGCGCAGAGAAAGAAAGAAAAGTCTCCAGGTCTCTAATAATCTCTGCGAGTGAGTGAAGAAATTAAGAAGACAAGGCACACGAAGTCCTCCAAACAGAGAGTTCATTTTTCAGTTTATTACAGTACGATCTGAGACGAGACCAAGACTAAATATTCTTTATAAGTTAGACTAGATTGCTTAAGCATAATTACACCTAAATTTAAATATATTCAATTTCTAATTAACAAATTACTTAAAATGGAGAGCAAGATCTGGTAGCAGAGGATAAAAGTTTGTAAAACGCACAATGTTCATGAGAGAGGGCTCATGCAGCCAGGAGGAAACCCAGCAGCAGTCAACGGAGAGACCAGGAGCTGAAACTCGACCCCCCCCCTGTAACCACAAACAGGCGAGCAGGTGAGAGAGTGAGGACGGGTGAACAGGTACGAGACACGACCTCGAGAACCCAACCTCAGCAACACAGAAATATAGTGGTGTTGTGACGGGTGTGGACGATATGCTCAGGTCTATATGGCGCACAATGTCACAACACCGAATAACAACACTATTTCAGGGGTCTTCATTTTCTGCAATTGGCCAAGAAAGGATTAAGCTGCAACAGCAGGAGGAGAAAGAAGAGGGAAAGGAGGAGCAGCAGAAGCATTAGCAACATCAGCAGTAGAAGCAACATTAGCAGAGCAGCAGTAGCAGTAAATGAAACAGTAGGAACGGGAGGAGGAGGAGGAGCAGCAGCAGCAGCTACAGAAATAACAAGAACAGAAGCAGTAATAGCAAACTGCTTTTGTTCTTGATATTGCAGGAACTGAAATATCAACAGTTAACACAGTAGCAGGAGCAGCAGAAACAACAGTAGCAGATGCAACATCATCAATAAACAGAAACAGTAGTAGTAACAATACCAGCAGCAATTACAGCGGTGAGAAAAGAAACAGTAGCAGAAGCAACATCAGGAACAACACACACTTTAACAACAGTAAGAACAGCAGCAATATACCACCAGCAATAACAGTAACAGCAAGATTAGTAGCAATACAAGCAACAATAGCAGCAGTAGCAACAGTTCCTGGGTCATCAACGCCCTGAAACACTCCGAAGATTTGACAGCACGAGTCAAGATAAATCTCCGAGGTATGTCAGGCTTAAAATTAATCACTAATTTGGAGGGAAGCTGCCGCTACACCTGGCACCCCTACCAGTACCAGTACTCTGCTTGTTTCAAATGTTTCATTTTCTTGTGTCATTAGCACCTGCCAGTACCAGTACTCTGATTGTGTCAACTGCGTTGTATATATATATATATATATTTCTCTTATTGTCTATTACTAGTCTTTCTTATCTTCTCTTCCTCCTTCCGTATAAACTATTATCTTTAATTTCTCCTTCTCCCTTCTAATTCCTCAAGTGTAACCCCTACTCATCTTTTCTTGCAACTACTACCACTCATTATCTCCATCGTCTTTTTCTCTTCCTCTTCTTCAAGCTCTCTATCTGTGACTTGCAAGTCCTTTCTTGTGGTAAATGGTTTAAAACCAACAAGTTGAAGAATGAAACACTTAGGCAACATATGTGAATCTTTACTGAAGAAACGTTTCGCCACACAGTGGCTTCATCAGTCCAATACAAATCAGAAGGGTGTAAGGAGAGGAGGAGTTTGAGGTAATCAGTCCCTCAGCCTGGAGTCGATGTGCTCAGTCCATCAGTCTTATAGAAAGTACAGCATAGGTTGTTGTAGGTTTGTCGGTACTTCCGGCCCGGGTCTTCTCCAGATGGCGACCCGGCGGTGGCCTCCCGGGCGGGGGGTGTCGTTCATCTTCTTTCTTCTGTATTCTTTCTTGGGGCCCTCCGGTTGGAAGGTGACTTCTTCTGTCATGCGGTGACTCCCCAAGTGGGAAGTGTCTTCTCGTTTAGCATCTTCAGCAGCATAGGAGGGCGGAGGCAGCAATTACAGGGTTCGTTTTGGAGCCACACCCCAGCTTTAGCAGGCAGCAAAGTGCTGGGGAAACTTGGCTTCACGGTGATTGATCATTGACAATCCTGCTAGGTGAGGGTACCGTCTTCGGCAGCCCCATTCTGGAGAGTCCTGAATTTCTTCCTTGTGGTGTAGTTGAGTGTCACAAAGCGGTGACTTTTTGAGAGTAGGTTGACCAGGGATTCAGTGGTGAATGATCGAGTTGAGTCGCAGGTGAACTTGACTGTCCCGTTGTGGAGGCGCTGAATAATTTCTGGAGTGTACATTGCGTTCTCATTCTGGTTGGTTGTGTAGAAGTATACACCAGGCAAGATCTGGATTTCTTGTGAAGGAGTGGCGGTAGTACGTAGGGATGCATTCCAAGGCTCTTGTGCTTTAACCTTCTTGGCTGGTGGCTGAGACGATTGAGGTGAGGCGTCTGATTGGTCCGTTGTGACGGAGGTGGAAGCAGGTGCTGGTGGACTCTCACTGGTGGAATCGGTCGGCGTCTCAGTGGTCTCTGATTGGTCCATCTCTGTGTCGGGAGGGTGTGGTAGCGGTGAAGCAGCGGTAATGATGGCGACATTTGCAGTGGATTTTATGATCTCTGTGGAAGGTGAAGATGCAGGGAATGTGAAACCAGGCATGTTGTTGAGCTTGAAGAGTTCGTTGATGGTGGTGTTGAAGGAACCAGGTTCAGCTACATTCTGCACATGAGCATACATGATGCAGTAAAGAATCTTGGTGGAGTTGCCAGCAAGAGCTGGCGAAGAAGTGGTAGATGCAGCTTGCGTGGCTTGAAGAATCTTGGTAGTATCTGCTTGAAGCTGGGTAATAGCAGCATACGTAGTCGCTTGTGCAGTGGGTTTTTTGTTGTTGGAGTTGTTTCTTAAGTATATCTCGTCTAGTTGGGCACTTGGCAGCAAGAGTATGGTGATCATTCTTGCAGTTCAAGCATTTAGGCGGAGAGGCAGTAGTGCACGTCTTGAAGTCATGACCTTCTTGGCCGCAGGTGGAGCAGAACTTCTTATTCTTGGCAGGGCAGTCTTTGGTGGTATGTAGGTATGAGTAACAGTTGAAACACTGTGGAATTTGATGGAATTTTTCTGCTTCGATGAAGGCTGGATTTATGTGGAAGTAGTGAATAGCCAGTCCCTCAGCGAGAGCTCTGGCTGCCATGTTGACGTCATAGGGCCATAAAAGTGGCTTATATACTGTAGTCAGGTGAGGCGAAGCAGGAGGAGGCGGGGTCATAGTGGTACCATCCACTAGTCGAAGTAGGTCTTCGTCCAAAGGTTGGACAAGGTTGAAGAATTATTTGTATGAAGATCCCATAATGTTGCAGTGTCTGACAGATGTGATAAATGCTTTAAAACCGACAAATATATACATGGAGGTGTATTTCTCTCATTGTATATATGGTGCGTTTCTAATCCTTATTTTAGGGATTTAAGTATTCTTACATGGTGAAAAGATTTCGCGAAGCCTTATTGACCCCTAGTGCAGTCGACAGGCTTTAAACTCCATTAAAAAATAAGGTAACAGCAGATTTTGGATGCATTCAATCTCGCAAAATAAAATCTATTGGCCTTACGAACGTGACCTACACAAGTGGTCACCCACGAACGTGACCTACACAAGTGGTCACCCACGAACGTGACTTACACAAGTGGTCACCCACGAACGCGACCTACACAAGTGGTCACCCACGAACGTGACCTACACAAGTGGTCACTCACAAACGTGACCTACACTAGTGGTCACCCACGAACGTGACCTACACAAGTGGTCAAACACGAACGCCAACAGACGTAGAGAGAAGACGCACTAAAAGGTCACTGAATGACTAATACATACACCTCTGAATTTATGCATAAATACATACATGCATGCACTGAAAAATCCTTACATATTCAATATACATGTATCCATAAATGCAGAAATGCATAAATTTACAGAGGAATTCACACATGCATTCAAAGGCCGAGCGACCGTCATAGTCTTCAAATTTCGTTTTTATTTGAAAGCTGAAAAATAAAAGTTTTTCCAACAATCCACAAATTTTAAATGAAAATGATAATGGTTCAGGACCCACCGAAACGACCTTCAGTTTTCAATTATAAATTGTGAGCAAGCTGTGAATTGTTCCAATCACTGTATTGTGGCCTGTGAATTGTTCCAAGCACGGCATTATGAGCTTTTTGTGAATTCTTCCAGTCACGGTATTGTGAATTTGTTATGAATTGTTCCAACCGTGGTATTGTGCGTTTATTGTGAAGTGTTCCAACTCGGTATTGTGTGTTTATTGTCAATTATGCAAAACACAGTTTTGTGAACTTATTGTGAATCGTCCCAACACCACGGTATGATGAATGATGAATTGTTCAGCGACAGTATTGTGAGTCTCATTTGAGTTATTTCATTCGCGGAATTGTGTGTTATAAATTGTTCCAACCCCAGTAATTTGTGTCTGCTGTAGCCACGGTATCATGATCTTTCTTGTGAATGGTTGCAGCCAAGTATTATGAACTGTTGCAAGTCACTGTATAATGATTTTCTTGTAAGCTGTTGCAACACCATCCTCCAACCTGTTGGCAACAGTCACCCTCATCCCGTTGGCAAGAGTCACCTTCAGGTAGTTTGCAACAGTCACCTTCAGGCAATTGGCAACAGTTACCTTCAGGCAGTTGTCAACAGTCACCTTCAGGTAATTGGCGACAGTCACCTTCAGGTAATTAGCGACAGTCACCTTCAAGTAGTTGGCAACAGTCACCTTCAGCCAGTTGGTATCCATTATACAGCTGGCTCAGTGCTGCCTTCCCTTAGTCCATATTACGTGGTGATGTACATGATGACGCCCATGGCGTGTACACACACACACACACACACACACACACACACACACACACACACACACACACACACACACACACACACACAATTTGGAATATAATAGATTCATCAGGGGCGTGTCTTAATTAAAATGTATCTGGGCTGCTAGGCAGTGGAAGCTGTAAAGATGTGAGAAGTAAAAAGTACCTCTGGGAGGCTAGGTGGACGAGCTGCCGCCTCCAGCATTGAGAGCGGGGGTCCTGGCTTGTGTGTGTACTCACCTATTTATGTTTGCAGGGGTCGATACATAACTCCTGGCCCCCGCCTCTTCACTGATCACTACTAGGTCCTCCCTCTCCGTGCTCCATGAGCTTTATCATACCTAGTCTTAAAACTATGTATAGTTTCTGCCTCCACTACGTCACCTGCCAGAGTATTCCACTTCCTGACAACTCTATGACTGAAGAAATATTTCCTAACATCTCTTTGACTCACCTGAGTCTTCAACTTCCAATTGTGACCCCTTGTTACTGTGTCCCATCTATGGAACATCCTGTCTCTGTCCACCTTATCTATTCCTCGCAGTATTTTGTATGTCGTTATCATGTCTCCCCTAACCCTCCTGTCCTGTGTCGTCAGATCGATTTCCCTTAACCTTTCTTAGTAGGACATTTTGTGTGTGTGTGTGTGTGTTTGTGGTGTACTCACCTATTGCAGGGGTCGAATCTTAGCTCCTGGCCCCTCCACTTCGCTGGTCGATACTAAATCACTCTCTCTCTGCTCTTAGAGCCTTATCACACCTGTTATGTATGGAACTCCTCCACTACTTCACTCTCCAGATTATTCCACTTCCTGACAACTCTAAGGCTAAAGACGTACTTCCTAACATCCCTATGGCTCATATGGGTTTTCAGCTTCCAGTTATGGCCCCTTGTTCCTGTGTCCCATCCTCGTAAGACATCCCTCAGTTCCGGTACTAGTCTTGTTGCAAACTTTTGCACTTTCTCAAATTTCTTGACATGTTTGACTAGGTGTGGGTTCCATACTGGTGCTGCATACTCTAGTATGGACCTGACATACAAAGTGTACAGTGTCGTGAATGAGTCCTTATATGCTGAAATGCTATTAGGTTTGCCAAACGGTTATATGCTGCAGCAGTTATTTGATTGATTTGAGCCTCAGAGGACATGCTTGATATAATGCTTACCCCAAGATCCATTTCTTTAAATGAAGTTTGCGGCCTTTGATCCCCTAACCTGTAGTCCGTCTGCGGTCTTCTTTGTCCTTCCTCAATCTTCATGGCTTTGCATTCGCTGGGGTTAAACTCCAGAAGCTATTTGTCGGACCAGACTTCCAGCCTATCCAGATCTCCTTGTAATCTTAGCTGATCTTCGGCCTCTTGTATTCTCATCAGTTTCACATCATCAGCGAACAGCGACACCTGTGAATCTATTCTTTCCATCATATCATGCACGTACGCGTGCGTGTGTTCTTTCTCAGGGCTACACACGCTGGGCATACTACTTATAATAATGTATTCTATACTGGCAATATTTACATGCTGTATAAACAAACATCATTTCTCCATAGAATAGTTACTTCAAAATAAAATTTCGACATTACACGCTTTTAGAAATGTCTCCATCACCGATGAAGTTATGAACACACTCAGATATATTATACCATTAATGAAAACATTTCTAATTACATTGAGAAATGGGAACAGTGAAACATGTATACTCTATTTCAGTGAACCTTTTTCTTTTTAACACAAAGCAACACGTGCGAGGGAACACAAAGCAAGTTTCAACACACACACACACACACACACACACACACACACAGCTGCGTCTGCAATATTAATGTGTGTGAATTTTAAATATGTGAATCATAATAACGTATGCATGAAAGACCGTGTAATAAGTCGGTATATGTCACAAGCGTCGAAAAAAAAGTTTTAATAAATTCTAACTTATGATAATATTTCTCTAATACAAACTCTCGCAAGTTACTAATTGGACTCGTATCTCTTCGTGTACAATAATTAACTTTAACATACAAGTCCTGCATCGCTGGGAAAGTCCAGTGACACAGGAGGCAATTTGCAAGTAGATTTGCAATACGTATATTAAAAAAAACATGCTCAACAAGGTAGTAAAACAAAGGGAAAAAAAATTAATGTTAGATTTCATGGATTTTTATAGTAATTTTATTTTTCTTGTTTTGGAAAGTGGTTATTAGGCTGGTAAGGCTGGGGAGCGTAGGTTCAAAGAGAGAAATTTAACACACCGGCCGTCTCCCACCGAGGTAGGGGGACCCGAGAGAGAAGAAACATTTTTCATCACTACTCACACTGTCTTGCCAGAGGCATGCCGATACTACAGTTAAGATGCCCCTCCAAACTACAAATATCCCCACCCCTCCTTCAGAGTACAGGCACTGTACTTCCTACCTCCAGAACTCAAGTCCGGCTAACCAGTTTCTCTGAATCCCTTCATAAATTTTACCTTGCTCACACTCCAATATTTCGACAAGTCATAAAAACCACTTGGCTCCACTCAAAAAAGCAAAACTATATGACAATCGAACCAATGGCACTCTATGTGCAAATCCAACGTTCAACCACTAGGTTGACCGTTATAACCAAGACAACCACTAGGTTGTCTTGGTTACAAGCGAAAGACAACACGCTGTTTTTTCAGGTGATAACTGTGGACATTACCATCTGCAATTTCAACCAAAATTTAAAAAAGTAGAACATTTATTAAGAAACATTTTACTCACTGGGATCTCTGTCAGTGAAATATTGGACATGAGAACTAAAGTGAATATATAGGAAAAGGATGTCAAGTGGAAAAGGCGTTAGGTCAATGATGCGTTGGTCAGGTCACATGTTCGTGTTGCCTCTGAGGTAGCACTTCTTTGGCCAGTAAACCTGAAATGTTGAAACTACAGGATTTCTAAACAAGGTTGGAAGCGGCGATTAATACTGATTCAAGGCAACGTCTTTTCCGCAGATCAGTCTTTCTGAATACGAGCCTGGCCTCTCCCCACTTCATCAGATGGTCATGTGAACTACAGTGAATCACTCACCTGCTACAGTGAATCACTCACCTGCTGCAGCATATGGGCGCCTGGCAAACCTGAGAACAGCGTTCCAATACCTTAATAAGGAATCGTTCAAGACACTGTACACCGTGTACGTCAAGCACATACTGGAGTATGCAGCACCTGTTTGGAACCCGCACTTGATAAAGCACGTCAAGAAACTAGAGAAAGTGCAAAGGTTTGCGACAAGGTTAGTTCCAGAGCTAAGGGGAATGTCTTATGAAGAAAGGTTAAGGGAAATCGGCCTGACGGCACTAGAGGACAGGGGGGTCAGGGGAGACATTATAACGACATATAAAATACTGCGCGGAATAGACAAGGTGGACAAAGACAGGATGTTCCAGGGAGGGGACACAGAAACAAGAGGTAACAATTGGAAGCTGAAGACACAGATGAGTCAAGAGAGATATTAGGAAGTATTTCTTCAGTCATAGAGTTGTCAGGCAGTGGAATAGCCTAGAAAGTGATGTAGTGGAGGCAGGAACCATACATAGTTTTAAGACGAGGTATGATAAAGCTCATGGAGCGGGGAGAGAGAGGACCCAGTAGCAACCGGTGAAGAGGCGGGGCCAGGAGCTAGGACTCGACCCCTGCAACCACAAATAGGTGAGTACAGTGAATCACACACCTGCTACAGGTGTATTTATGCACTCTAGTCGCCCTTCTATACTCCTTGCTGTTTTGTCCTCCGTATATTTTATCACAGTTACCACGCGGGATGACGTTAACCCATGCTTCGGAATCAATGGTTTTAGTGAGTCTCCTTACTAGGTTTTTTGATGGTGGTGGAAAATTAGTAGCCCGACTTATCTTTCGACTCCCATTAAGCCCTTATTTTGTCTATCCCCAAATGCACAAACTTTATCCTCCTATTCACCCATTGTTTTTTTCTTCTTACCCCTCCTCTTTCCCTTCCTCGTCTTCCTACTTCTCCCTCGTCCTCCTCCATATATCATCGAAAAATTGGTAACATAATTTTTATCTCATCTGAAGTTGAGAGGACGCGATAATGCATTAAAGCCGATTTTCTAAAGTGTCTTCCGGATTCCATCACTCAGATATTGGATAGGGAGATCATGCTATTATTGTCTGTACTCGCCCACTCGTGGTTGAAAGGGGGTCGATTCTCAGGTGCTGGCCTCGCCTCTCATTACTTCAACTTCTTCATCTAGGTCATTACATTTTCCAGCCATCTGCAGATTGCAGAAGTTCTTCCTTATTTCCCTGTGGCTCATTTAATCCTTTAACTTTTTATAAGTTCCCTTATTCCCGACCACAACCTTTCAATCTGTCTCTATTCTCTTAGTGTCTCTTACATTGTGATCATTCTCTCCAAATATAAGTTAAAAATCTGTTATCAATCTATCCTCATTCACTCCCCAGAAATTTAATGAAATTACTAAAACCCGTAGCTATCTTTAAAAGGAGAGTTTGGTAAGTTTCTCAACCAGGCTCTAGTGGCTACGTTGGACTGCATGCGGACATCATCAATAGCCTGATTGTTCGGGTCGTCAACTAGGAGGTCTGGTCTGGGACAGTGCAACAGAATCCTTGTAGACAGTTAACCAAGATCCGCCTAAGCCGGCTATCAGGACGAGAGCAGCAAGGATTGCGTGGATTATTACCCATCATGGGGTAAGAGCTAAACTCGTAGAGGTAATACAGCGCCTGGAGGAATGGGAGGCAATCAGGTTAGATACAAGGAAACGCAGGACAGATCCAATTCCTTGAATCAGTTTCTCAGTGGCATCAGGGACTCTACCTTGAAGGCAAGAACTGTGTGGAGCTCAGGAGTGAGCACAGAGCACCATCTTGTTAAGTGTGCACGATCGGCGATCGTGAACCCATCAGTAAAGATCTTCAACAATGAAGGATGAACAAAATCATATTTCAAGAAATTTGTCAACCTTATCCACTACCTTTTATAAAGACGCACCTCAGGTACCGTCCAAGGAGGGCAGAAAGAGAAGTCAACACTTCTGACCGCAGACACATGTAAGTCACAATCCAGAGCAACCCATATCCAAAAAAAGAAAAAAAAAAAAAAGGCGCAGGAAACCTCACACGTCGAACAAAAAACACTTCAACTTGCTCCACATCGAAAACGCAGTATAAGTAGTGAGAGAATATTATATTATATTTACATTTTTTTACATTTGCAGTGTGCTGCTACTCAAATACTATATGACAGGAACAAAAGCTGTTTCCCCTGTCATAGCCAATCACTCAGAATGGGGGGATCATCACTGTGCTGGAATCTTTCAGCCTGAGCTGGGAGATTTCAGTAATGAGAATATCGTCATACATTCTACAGAATATTCATAAGGGACGGAAGTTTGAAAGGGGTTCTTTTCAGTATAAGCTGGGGTTATTATTACTTTGGAATTACCATCTCTCAGAATATCCTATCCCATACACAGGAGAAATTAATTTTTTTTGATGTAGGTAAAAGCTCTTAGCTTGTAAACAGAGTTAGGAAACTTAACCTAACCTTGTAAAACCTTGTGTAAAAGAGAGAGAGAGAGAGAGAGAGAAATGATCGCGTCCATCTCTAACCATCGCTTATTCGCTCACTTCTTGCAGGAAGCTCGGCGGGCAGGAGGCTGAGCAGTAATTAAAAACTAGCGTATTTGCCCAAACAGTTTAGTTTAAGCAGGAAAAAAGTACAAAGCAAAAACATGAGAGAGAATGCTTAGTAAGACAATAAGAGAAAGCTAACAAGAATCCAAGAAAAAATGGAGCTAATATAAGCAAGGAAGAAAAAGTTTTGTGGGAGTTTTTAGGTGAAAAATGTTAGTGAGCTAAAAATAAATGTTGGTGCATTCGAGGGTAATTTAATAAAAAAAAAAGTTTTACTAAATAAAGAAAAGTAGGAGAAAAAATTATAACATGAAAAAAAACTGTCAACATGAAGGCAGTTAAAAATAATATTTCCAATGCGCTAAAGTAAGAAGACACACGTTGTTGAAATAGTTTTTAGTGGGACAACGTTTCGCTCAGTGTCAAACTTTATAAAGTCATACCTTGTCTTCAGTATTATGGGCAACACTCCATTTGGATCCAGCGACCTGTGTTTTCAAAATCACCTTTAACAGGTCATCATCTGAAAGACCTGTTTTCTGTTTTTTTTTTTTTTTTTTTTGACGAAGAAAATACAAAAAAAATTTACACTTGGGGAAAACCTATATCAAGAGCGGTTATGGCCGTTGTATTATATAAATGTTAATATCTGATAATATTATAAGTGAATAATTTTGTTATCATTAATTACCTTTTATTAATACCGCGTTAAGTGAATTACTCTTACACAGTTGACAAAGTAAAACTGTTCTGAGCTTCGCTCGTTGAAGTCCGAAACAACGCTAAAAATATACAACTTTACTGTCTCAAATGTGAGTTTTATGAGAAGAATATCTTATGAAAACAGAAGATGAAAGAACACCACTTGTACCAACATTCTTACACCAACAACCTTGCACCATATCAAGCCTTTGTCTCAAGAGCCGGCGAACATATGAGTAAGTCAAGTGAAGACTGTGTAAAAACTTTTATATTCTTGCTGCAGGACGCTAGGGCCAAAAGTTAGCAAGTCAGCAAATAAACGCCCAGTGTCTTGTATTAGCTTAAGATGGAAAATGAGATGTTGAAACAAGTTTTCTATGTACGAGTCTGGAGGACGAGATGTTCAAACTAAACGAGTTCTGTATATACGAGTCTCGTGGCCCAAATATTTAAACCAGTTTTCTATGTACAAGTCTAGAGGGGAAGTTAAAAGTAAAGTACAAAAGTTTATGTACGAGTCAGTTTGTAACTCTGAACTTCACTGTCAATGCACAACAATTTCTGAACAACATACTTAACCTGAATTTACAGTACTGTGGATTACAATTATATTACTATACATTACTACAGCGCCTGAAACATTCTAACATGGCACTGTAGAAATAATATGTATTCCGTTTTTACAGTGGGACAATTAAAAAAGAAAAGCCTCACAACAATAAGTCTTCTAAGACCGAAACCCCTTAAATGAGATCCTCAGAGGGGTGGGAGACAGCGTAGAATTCCAAGACAAAAGGCAAAGATACAAAAGATGCGGTTGAACACTGTGGCACCTGTTGTATCAGGTGGAGGAGGGTCTCCAGTGTGTGTGCTCACCTAATTGTGGTTGCAGGGGTCACGTCATAGCTCCTGCCCCTGCCTCTTCACTGGTCGGTACTAAGTCCTCTCTATCTCTCTCCCTGGTAAATGAGCTTTATCATATCTCGTCTTAAAACTATGTATAGTTCCTGCCTCCACTACATCGCTTGCCCGACTTTTCCACTTCCTAACAACTCTGTAGATGAAGAAGTACTTCCTAACATCCCGTCTTCAACTTCCAATTGTGACCCCTTCTTTCTGTGTCCCATCTCTTGAACATCCTGTCTATGTCCACTTTGTCAATTTTTCGCAGTATTTTGTATGTCGTTACCTTCCCTAACCCTCCTGTCCTCCAGTGTAATAGGCCGATTTCTCTTAACCTTTCTTCGTAGGGCATTACCCGTAGCTCTCGAATTAGTCTTGCTGCAAACCTTTGTACTTTCTCTAATTTCTTGACGTGCTTGACCAGGTGTGGGTTCCAAACTGATGCTGCATATTCCAGTATGGGTCTGACGTACACGGTGTACAGAGCCTTGAACGATTCCTTACTGATAGATCGGAACGCTATTATCAGGTTTGCTAGGCGCCCATATGCTGCAGCAATTACCTGGTTGATGTGCGCCTCAGGAGATGTGCTCGGTATTATACTCACACGAAGATCCTTTTCCTTGAGTGAGGTTTGCAATCTTTGGCCACCTAGCCCATACTCTGTCTGCGATCTTCTTTGCCCTTCCCCGATATTCATGACTTTACATTTGGTGGGGTTAACTTCAAGTAGCCAGTTGTTGGACCAGGCTTACAGCTTGTCCAGATCTCTTGGTAGTCCTGCCTGATCCTCATCCGATCTAATTCTCCTCATTAGCTTCACATCATCTGTAAACAGGGACACTTCTGAGCCTATCAATTCCGTCATGTCATTCACATATACCAAAAATAGCACTGGTCCTCGGAATGACCTCTGTGGAACCCCGTTCGTCACAGGCGCCCACTCTGACACCTCGTCACATACCAGGACTCATTGTTGCCTTCCTGTCAGGTTTTCTCTGATCCATTGCAGTGCCCCTCCTGTTATGCGTGCCTGATCCTCTAGTTTTTGCACTAATCTCTTGTGAGGAACTGTGTAGAAGGCCTTCTTGCAGTCCAAGAAAATGCAGTCTACCTACCCCTCTCTCTCGTGCCTTACTTCCGTTACCTTGTCATAAAACTCCAGTAGGTTTGGGACGCAGGATTTTCCTTCCCTGAATCCATGCTGGTTGTCGTTTATAAGCTTATCCCGTTCTAGGTGCTCCACCACTCTCCTCCTGATAATCTTATGAATGACTTTGCATACTATACACATTAGTGACACTGGTCTGTAGTTTAGTGCCTCGTGTCTGTCTCCTTTCTTAATAATGGGGACTACATTTGCCGCCCTCAATACCTCAGGTATTTACCCAGGTGCAATGAATGTGCTGAAAATTGTTGTTAGTGGCACACACAGCGTCTCTGCGCCCTCTCTAATGATCCATGGAGAGATGGAAATATAAACACATATGCAGTATAATGTGATCCTTTATTGACAACGTTTCGCCCACACAGTGGGCTTTTTCAAGTCACACACAGATCTACCTGGGGTGGAAGGTACGGGAGTATTTATAGTCATGTTCAGAATGTTGAGGTCAGGTGGAGAATGCTGCATCTGATGATCTACCGGGTGGAGTTATAGAGTCTTGGATAGCTTGGCAGGGGTATTGGACAAGTTGTGAGTAGACCTTCTGCAGTGTTCTATGTTCTTATGTGGGATAGCGATGAAGAAGTTTCTTGGCGAGTGGTTCAGCTATGTTATAGAAGCCGTTGTTCTGGTTGAAATTGTTGGTTATAGAGATAAGTGATGATTCCGGGATTCTTCGGTATTGAGTGTTGTCTTCTGTGGCGATAAGTCTTGAGTTTCTGTAGTTAATTAAATGGTTGTGTGAATTGCGATGTTGTACACAGGCATTCCTTGCATCGTCAGTCCTGCTTGCATATTGGTGTTCTGAAATACGTGTTTGGAGGTCTCTTGATGTTTCGCCCACATATAATTTGTTGCAGTCATTACAAGGAATTATGTATACCCCTTCAGAGGATGGAGGCTTGTCCTGTCTACTACTGGTGATGTCCTTGATGGTCGTGGAGGTAGATACCATGGGTTCGCCACTCAGTGCGGTCCTGGCGAACCTATACATGGAACATCTAGAAGCCGAACGTTTCTCCACCATTATTCCTTCGTCTGTCACCTGGCTCCGTTATGTTGACGACATTCTCCTCATAACTCCTAAACGCTTCAACGTTCAAGCTCTCCAAGACAAGCTCAACCAGGTCGAGCCTTCAATCCAGTTCACACTTGAAGAAGAAGTCGACAACACTCTTCCTTTCCTTGATGTTCTGCTCTGCAAAGCTGACCACGAACTTCGTTTTAAAGTCTATCGAAAACCCACCAACCCAAACGATCTTCTCCACTTCTACTCTCACCACGACACCAAAACCAAACGTGGTGTAATTACATAGGCTTCTTCCTGCGTGCACTCAGAATCTGCAGCAATGAGTTCCTTGAGGAAGAATGCACTATAATTGAACAAGTATTTTCTAAACTCCACTATCCTCGTCACTTCATCAGAGACTGCAGACGGCGGGCATTAAACATCTTCAACACACCCAGAGAAGACACTGCCGAGAAGAGATACATAGTCCTCCCCACCAACTCCATTGCCAAACATGTTTCCAACATCTTTTCCAATACATCATTCCAAGTATCTACCTCCACAACTACGACCATCAAGGACATCACCAGTAGTAGACAGGACAAGCCTCCATCCTCTGAAGGGGTATACATAATCCCTTGTAATGACTGCAACAAATTATATGTGGGCGAAACATCAAGAGACCTCCAAACACGTATTTCAGAACACCAATATGCAAGCAGGACTGACGATGCAAGGAATGCCTGTGTACAACATCGCAATTCACACAACCATTTAATTAACTACAGAAACTCAAGACTTATCGCCACAGAAGACAACACTCAATACCGAAGAATCCTGGAATCATCACTTATCTCTATAACCAACAATTTCAACCAGAACAACGGCTTCTATAACATAGCTGAACCACTCGCCAAGAAACTTCTTCATCGCTATCCCACATAAGAACATAGAACACTGCAGAAGGTCTACTCACAACTTGTCCAATACCCCTGCCAAGCTACCCAAGACTCTATAACTCCACCCGGTAGATCATCAGATGCAGCATTCTCCACCTGACCTCAACATTCTGAACATGACTATAAATACTCCCGTACCTTCCACCCCAGGTAGATCTGTGTGTGACTTGAAAAAGCCCACTGTGTGGGTGAAACGTTGTCAATAAAGGATCACATTATACTGCATATGTGTTTATATTTCCACTGTGTCGGTATTTGATACCATTTATTTCCATCCATGGAGAGATGTCGTCTGGTCCCACCGCCTTTGAAGTATCAAGTTCGTTCAGCAGCTTCTTCACCTCCTCCTTGGTTGAACCTCATCCAGCACTTCTTGGTACATCCCTCGTTGGTGTACCCTCCTGTTCTGACTTCCCGGAGTTCTTTCTGTCTCCACCACTGTAAATACTTCCTTAAATCTCATGTTGAGCTCCTCACATACTTCTTGGTCGTTTCTTGCGAGCACCCCACCTTCCTTCCTCAGCCTGATTACCTGGCCCTTGACTGTTGTCTTCCTCCTGATGTGACTATACAACAGCTTCGGTTCAGACTTGACTTTCGATGCTATGTCGTTGTCGTACTGTCGCTGGGCCTCCCTCCTCATCTGTGCATACTCGTTTCTGAATCTTTATTTTCCTGGGTCCTTTGTCTTCTGCACTTAGTTTTTGCTTCCCTACACCTCTGGGTAAACCAAGGGCTCGTTTTGGTCTTCCCATTATTTCTGTTGCCCTTAGGAACAAACCTTTCCTCTGCCTCCTTGCATTTTGTTGTCACGTAGTTCATCATTTCGTTTACTGATTTTCCTGCCAATTCTCTTTCCCACTAAACCTACTGCAGGAAGTTCCTCATGTCTGTGTGTGAGAGGTGGGGGAGGGAGAGGTAAATAAAGAGACACGTCTGTTGCTTTTAATATCCATAACCATAACATATGTGAGATGATGCCGACCGCTAGTTTCATTTCCGTTTGACAATACAGTAAATGTTGTTGGAGCCAGATGTAATGATATTGTTGTTGTTGTTGGTGGTGGTGGTGGTGGCGGAGATGGAAACTGAGACGAGATAAAGGCAATAAGAGGTGGGGGTGATTGTGGAAGTGATGAATATGGCAGAAGAAATAGTCTGGATTTACTTACAAAGCAGAGCACCATTTGGTTAATCAGCACTTTAAGCATATACCGTTGCTAATATTAGCAACTTCCCACTGTCATTATGAACTTACTACTGTCACGACCAACATTTTGTCATATCACACAAATCATAATAACAAAAGTAAAACTATTCAGTAAAATTTTCACATTCCGTAATCCATATTCATAATTCTTCATCCATATAATTCTGAAGGGAAAAACATGTCCATCATTTAGGTCGAAAGATATCCAAAGTTCTCAGTAAGCCTGTCACCCTGTGGAGAGAGAGTGGCACCTCTGACTGAAAAGAGCCGCAGTGCCTTTTTTCAAGCACAAACCAACCACCACCACTTAACAGGGCTCAGGGACTGATCACCTCAAAACTACTATTGCCACTGTCTGTAGTGTTATACTGGCGTACATTCGACTAAAGAAACCTTTTGTGCAATAGATACCCATGTGTTGCACATTCGCCTTAGTCACTACGTTGTCGGTATTGTATACCATATACCATCAATATTGTATCAGAATATTACAAACACTCGATATCAAAATCAACAAGGAGCACCAATAATTATAACCTCGCGGGGGTTAAGAACTATATCCCTCTCTCTCCCTTTCTTCCTCTTCTCTGTTTCTGTCTCTCTCTTACACAGAGCATCAACGAGCCAGGACACGCAGTAATAGTTTGAAAGTGTCTGATGCATTGTATGATCCATGATTATTTACTAAGCAAAGACAAGAGTCAAGCAAAACCGACCTTTAGCTTCAACGCCACAAGGGCGGCTCTTGACTGATGTGATCTTTGCCAGGTCTCCGGGCAACCCAAGAGATCTGAAGTTGGCGAGTTTGTTTACATTCAATCAGCTGATTCCACGACCGAGGTTTCACCCAGGTGCTTTAGGCGAATGACGTAAACTTGTCGAAAAAGGTAAACTAAATCCGTACGCACACTCTGGCAAGAGAGATTAGAAAACTTCCACCTCTGCATATTCCAAACATGAAGGATGTATGCCAGTACGGTATAGGTCTGTCAGTTTTTTTGAGCTTACAATATTGAGGAATATATATATATATATATATATATATATATATATATATATATATATATATATATATATATATATATATATATATATATATATATATGTCGTGCCGAATAGGTAAAACTGGTCAATTAGCAATATATATATATATATATATATATATATATATATATATATAAAGAGAGAGAGAGAGAGAGAGAGAGAGAGAGAGAGAGAGAGAGAGAGAGAGAGAGAGAGAGAGAGAGAGAGAGAGAGAGAGAGAGACAGAGAGAGAGAGACAGAAAGACAGAGAGAGAGAGAGACAGACAGACAGAGATAGATGGGGAGACGGAAAGCACTAGCTCAAGGGGTTTTACACACTCGTGCTTCGTCCAGACATGCAACAATGCACCTCTGCATAGCTCCTGACGAAGCACCAGCGTGTGGAAGGCCTTCAGCTAATGCTTTTCATTCCTCCGTGGCTTGTTTTGCATTGCTGAGCTCACCTGTTTGTTATAAAGGATACCCCACATGGCCTTTTAGTCTTACGACTGGCTTGCCATGGGTTCCAACCCCTCATTTGGTGACCTAATGTCTGTATCTTCTGAACTCACAGATACTTTTCAGCAGATACAAGAAAATGAGAGAAATGACCTATTATATAGTGGAGATCAACTGAAGATCGAATGAAGGTATTAGCGTGAGAGCAGAGATTAGCTGGAGTTCGTATGACATGTTGATGAATAAGGCACCTGGTTACCTGGAGGTTATTCCGGGGATCAACGCCTCCGCGGCCCGGTCCATGACCTGGCCTCCCGATGGATCAGGGCCTGATCAACTAGGCTGTTACTGCTGGCCGCACGCAGTCCAACGTACGAGCCACAGCCCGGCTGATCCGGCACTGACTTTAGGTATCTGTCCAGCTCTCTCTTGAAGGCAGCCAGGGGTTTATTGGCAATTCCCATGTGCAACACCTGCATATCTTCATTGCCGAAAGTCTGGCCTACACAACTGACTTCTTCAGTCACATACAGGAGAATACAACATTGGAGAGAGAAGTAGTTTTGACGTGATCAGTATTTCACCCTTATCAAGAAGTGATCAATGAACCTGTCTTATTCATCAACTTGATGGTACTGTAGGCCATTAATGATATATTTACATGAAAACTCTGAGTGGAGTAGTTTACCCGAGATATTGAAGATACCCTACTGTGGTAGTCAACCTGAGATAATTAAGATACCCTACGGTGTGCGGTAGTTTACCTGAGACAGACGAGTGAAGATAGCCTTCTTGGGAACATGAGATGCCATTGTGCCGTGATCAAGTCTGCTCACAGCGGGTCCGGGAATATGCCTGCTGACCTAATTTCGTATTCACATCAAGAACTTCAAATTGGGTGCTGAAACATGTTTGTTCAACGTGAATTTTTTTTTAATCGCATCTGGTTGTCAGTGATCTTTTTATAAGACCAAAGTGTAGCTGTTGTCAATCCAAGCTGCTTCTATAGTTTTCCTTGTGCCTTGAAGTCGATGGTTGACCTTCCTTCAGTGACAGTGTAATTCCAGGCATTAGGAAGAGAGTGATCAGTATGACAGTGATGAGGGGGACAGTGATTAGCAATAACAAGAGTGATGAATGAGACGTGACGATGAAGATGGTGACCAGTAAGACAATGGTGAGTGTGTGACCAGCCAGCCAGTGACCAGCAAGAAAGTGAACTGCCAGCCAGTGACCAGCCAGCCAGTGACCAGTCAGCCAGCTAACCAGTGACCAGCTAGCCAGCCAGTTACCAGGCAGCCAGCCAGTGACCATCAAGCAGTGACATGAACACAGTGTTGCAACAATACTCTACAATAAGCACTAACAATCATTAAGGATCAAGTGGGATAATCTCAGGTTTCAGGAGGATCAAAGCTATTAACCCAGTGTAGCAAGGCGATGGTGAGATGATGGTGAGGAGGCGATGGTGAGGTGATAGTGAGGAGGCGATGGTGAGGAGGCGATGGTTAGGAGGCGAGGGTGAGGAGGTGATGGTGAGATGATGGTGAGGAGGCGATAGTGAGGAGTTGGTGAGGAGGCGATGGTAAGGTGATGGTAAGGAGGCGATGGTGAGGAGTTGATGGTGAGGAGGCGATGGTGAGGAGGTGATGGTGAAGAGATGATGGTGAGGAGACGATGGTGAAGAGGCGATGGTGGGGAGGCGATGGTGAGGAGTTGATGGTGAGTTGATATTGAAGAGTTGATGGTGAGGAGCTGATGGTGAGAAGTTGATGGTGAGGCGATGGTGAGGAGGCGATGGTGAGGTGGTGAGGAGGCGATGGTCAGGGAGCGATGGTGAGATGATGGTGTGGAGGCGATGGTGAGGTGATGGTGAGAAGGTGATGGTGAAGAGGCGATGGTGATGAGGTGGTGGTGAGGAGTCAATGGTGAGGAGTTGATGGTGAGATGATGGTGAGGAGGCGATGGTGAGGTGCTGGTGAGGAGTTGATGGTGAGGAGGCGATGGTGAGGAGTTGATGGTGAAGAGTTGATGGTGAGGTGGTGAGGAGGTGATGGTGAGGAGGCGATGGTAAGGAGGCGATGGTGAGTAGATGGTGAGGAGGCGATGGTGAGGTGATGGTGAGGATGCGATGGTGAGGAGGCGATGGTTAGGATGCGATGGTGAGGAGGAGATGGTGAGGAGGCGATGGTGGGGAGGCGATGGTGAGGAGGAGATGGTGGGGTGATGGTGAGGAGGCGATGGTGAGAAGATTAGTGGGGAGATGGTGAGGAGGCGATGGTAAGGAGACGATGGTCAGGTGGAGATGGCGGGAAGGAGATGGTGAGGAGGCGATGGTGAGGAGGCGATTTTGGGGAGACGGTTTGGAGACGATTGTGAAGGGAGATGGGGAGGAAATAATCGAGATGATGGGAGGCAATAATGGGGAGGAAATAATGGGGAGATGTTGGGGAGGCAATAATAGGTAGATGGTAGGGAGGCAATAATGGGGAGGCGATGGTGGGGAGACAATAATGGGGAGGAGATAGTGGGAAGGCAATTATGGAGAGATGGTGGGGAGACAATAATGGGAAGGCGATGGTGGGGAGACAATAATGGGAAGGCGATGGTGGGGAGACAATAATGGGAAGGCGATGGTGGGGAGACAATAATGGGAAGGCGATGGTGGGGAGACAATACTGGGAAGGCGATTGTGGGGAGACAATAATGGGAAGGCGATTGTTGCTGTCAGTGAGCATTGTGAGTTGCTGCTGTCAGTGAACACTTGTGTGTTGCTGCTGTCAGTGAACACCTGTGTGTTGCTGCTGTCAGTGAACACCTGTGTGTTGCTGCTGTCAGTGAACACGTGTGTTGCTGCTGTCAGTGAACACTTGTGTGTTGCTGCTGTCAGTGAACACCTGTGTGTTGCTGCTGTCAGAGAACACTTGTGTGTTGCTGCTGTCAGTGAACACTTGTGTGTTGTTTTCAGTGAACACCTGTGTGTTGCTGCTGTCAGAGAACTCTTGTGTGTTGCTGCTGTCAGTGAACACTTGTGTGTTGCTTCAGTCAGTGAATACCTATGTGTTGCTGCTGTCAGTGAACACTTGTGTATTGGTGCTGTAGGCGAACACCTATGTGTTGGCTGCTGTCAGTGAACACTTGTGTGTTGCTGCTGTCAGTGAACACCTGTGTGTTGCTGCTGTTAGTGAACACCTGTGTGTTGCTGCTGTCAGTGAACACTTGTGTGTTGCTGCTGTCAGTGAACACGTGTGTTCCTGCTGTCAGTGAACACTTGTGTGTTGCTGCTGTCAGTGAACACTTTTGTGTTGCTGCTGTCAGTGAACACTTTTGTGTTGCTGCTGTCAGTGAACACTTGTGTGTTGCTGCTGTCAGTGAACAGTTGTGTGTTGCTGTTGTAGGTGAACAAACTCGTTAACTCTGCATGACTGTTGACTAATGGATCAGTGTGCACACGCACGCACGCCCACACACACGAACACACACGCACACACACACACACACACACACACACACACACACACACACACACACACACACACACACACACACACACACACACACACACAGGGGCTATGTTTCGACCCCACAATTAGGTTAGTACAAGGGAGGGCACACCCAGGGTAGCTGCAACGCACACAGAGGAGGGCACACCCAGGGTAGCTGCAACACACACACGGGAGGGTACACCCAGGGTAGCTGCAGCACACACAGGAGAGGGTACACCCAGGGAACCTGCAACACACACACGGGAGGGCACACCCAGGGAAGCTGCAACACACACACACAGGGAAGGGCACACCGAGGGTAACTGCAACACACACACAGGGGCGGTCACACACAGAGTAGCTGCAACACACACAGGAGAGGGTACACCCAGGGTAGCTGCAACACACACACACATGGAAGAGCACACCCAGGGAAGCTGCAACACACACACACAGGGAAGGGCACATCCAGTGTAGTTGCAACACACTGGGGAGGGCACACCCAGGGTAGCTGCAACACACATACACATAGGACACACCCAGGGTAGCTGCAACACACACAGGGGAGGACATACCCAGGGTAGCTGCAACACACAGGGGAGGCATACCCTCCTGGTAAAGAAGCCAGGAAAGATGGATAGTGAAAAGATAGGGAGAAGGGGATGGAGAAAGGAGAAAGAGGGAGATTATAGAAGATACAGAGGGAGACTATAGGTAAAAAGAGAGAGGAAGATTATAGGAGAAGGAGAGAGGGAGATTATAGGAGAAAGAGAGGGGGGAAAAGACAGAGGAAGGGATGGAAAGGAAGGAGAGAAAAGAAAGGGAAAGAAGAGAAAATGGTATGGGGTATAGTAAGGGAAGAACCAAGGAGAATAACGGAGAAAATAGGGAAGAAGGCAGATGAATGAGGAACAAGATGAATAAGGAAGAAAGGATTGGAATAAGGAAGGGGATGGAAATACAAGTCAAAGGGAATAATAGAAATGTAAAAAGGTAGAAGGGGAGAGGGTTAGGAAGAGAAGGGAGAAGGATAAGGATGACCGGAAGAGGGAAAGAGGAGAAAATGAGGTTGAGGGAATAATAGAAGACAAGAGTCTGGGAGAGACAATGAATGGAAGGAAGAGACAGTAGAAAGGGGATAGAGAGCGAGAGAGAGGAAGGGTAGAGAGAGGGACTGTTAAATAGATATACAATATACACAGGGGTTGTATTAAAAATACCTACACTACATACACGTTCCTTACAAAACCATTTGACATGCCCTCTCGACCAATGAACTAGCAATTCAGAGTGTAGCAGTTCTGGGGCTCCGCTGCTGCACTTATTGTCCAGTTCAAACTGTCACTTGGAAGCCGGCTACCCCAGCCCAGGTGAGGTCACTCCTGCCCACCTAGGTGAATGACAAGGTGAGGTCACTCCTGCCCACCTAGGTGAGTGACAAGGTGAGGTAACTCCTGCCCACCTAGGTGAGTGACAGACTGATGCAAACACTGGTCGTGTCCATTTGTGCCTTTGAGTGGCTCTTGGTTGTACTTACATACTCTGGTATCTTAATCTACTAACATTGTACATACTGTCAATAAGTGGTGAAGGAATACATGAGTAAAGAAATCTACTGCTGCTGTGTTTCCCTTGCCCTTGTTCTGCTCTGCTGACTGCCCTGTTTTGCTGACTTAGTTTTACGACTAGGTGCCACCTGTGTTTGTAATAAGAACCTATACCGCACACACGGACCTACACCACACACACAAGCACGGACCTACACCACACACACACATACACCTCACACGCGGACTGCAGTCTTGGTCAGGCTAGAAGATCACTCAATATGACGCCTTGATAAAACCAGCCATCACATCTATAATCCTTAGAAAAAATGCTTAAGATTTATTTTTTAAAACAACATTACAAGAGTCTGTTTGGTTGTGTATATATAGTTTACAATTAAGCCCCAGTGACTGATTTATGTTTTTAATAGTCTCTGTGGTTGATTTACAACTCATAATAAAGTTTTCAATAGAGCCCTGGTAGTGGGTTTACCCTATTTCTTATAGAGCCTTGGTGGTTATTTTACACATTTTATAACAGGCCCCTGGTAGTGTGTTTACAGGTTACACACACACACACACACACACAGTTGGCTCACACGCCTCATACCAGCAAACTCTCACACTCTCAACAAAGTTGGAATGGCGACTGGAATGGGAATCGGATACTCATGTTGCCAAGTTCAAACAAGGATCATATTCACAGCTTGTAAGAGACTGTTTCCACGTACTTGACGGTGACAGCTGGATTGTTAAACTAAGATGTGTACCTAACAACAGAATAGAAGAATAGAACTGAACCTGACGATCCTGGAAGTGTCGAAGATTAACTTGACTCTAGAAGCATCAGGGATTAACCTGGCGACCCTGAAAGCATCAAGGATTAACCTGACGACCCTGGAAGCATCAAGGATTAACCTGACGACCCTGGAAGAATCGAGGATTAATCTGACGACCCTGGAAGCCCTGGAAGTTTGAAGGAATAACCTGACAACTCTGGAAGTATGGAGGATGGGGGAAGACATAATTACAACGTGAAAGGCAATTCTAGAAATTTATAAAGCAGACAGGGATAAGTTTTTATATGTGAGAACTAATAACAAGGAGACATAAACCCCACATTAGCCGTAATGAATGACAGTCGTTCATTATGATTTATCTGGGGTTTAACAACTATATGGCTTTGAGGGTTATGTGAGATGATGTACGGTGATGGTGTGAGATGAAACAGTAGTGTCACAGTGGGTGGCTTCTGATACAAACACTTTATTAACGTTGGTTGTAGAAAGATCCTATTATAACCCTTGTGGCTAAATGGTTACAGCGCTGGGCCTAGTACCCGCATAAAACCCGATTCAAATCCCCGACCATTCTTCTGTTTATTTAAGGAGACATACGAGTCATATGGATGTTCGGAAGTGGGTTTTTTTCAGTTTCAAGGTGGCATGGAAGAGGAATGGCTTGCATGTAGAAGTGAAGACAGGCTTTATACACAGTTTTAAGAGTAGGTATGATGAGGCTCAAGAGAACAGAAAATAATAATGAGGATCGATAGAACTTACGTGACGGGTTCATGGGACTAACATTCGACCCCAGCAAGCATAAATCGGTGAGCAGAGACTGGTAAGCTATATAATCAAGGTATCTCAAGACATACACAGGAGCATGAGAGAGCGCGTGCTCGACCAGAGCTTGGGCTGCCGGCGGGCAATATGGAATTATGTTGCATTAAGAGAGTGAGGCACATTGTTAGCAGCGGTGGTGACCCAACAATATTCTGCAATGTTGGGGTTGCTCACCTCATCCTCAACCCTGAGAAGGGTATTAATCCCCTACTTGATCTCGCCACGGAAGGAACCACTTTCCCACTGGTTCCTGACACCAGGTTTATGCGCACTATATTGCAGCACTACATCAACTCCGTTAACGGCCTTTAATTAAACTCGAGCTCTGGAATATTTGTAATTTGTCAGGTGGTACTCTGGTATATAATTTCAAACGTTTTTACGTCCACATCATTTTTTGGGTTGGGTATTTAGTTTCCATAGGCCCGAGGCACTCTTATGTAGCTGATGGGCGGCCCACCAGATATTACTCTGGCCCACCCACAGTGACAGTGCGACTGTATATACAAATGTGTTTTGTACATTTACCAGAATTTGTAATTCTGCGAGTGCAACAAATTTTCTTTACAGTACGGCATAACCCAATTTGAGTACAACAGGTTCAACTGGCACCTCTTCGAATGGTGAAACCAATTTTTGTAAAATAAATTATGGCATTGGAGGGAGGGAGGATTTAAGAAGCCAAATTCCTTAATGGCACAACTGTATCAAGGTCAGGTGCAAAAAATTAGACCCCGAGAATTGACAAGTGTCCTAATTATCATTTTACCCAGATCTCCTTGTCAGTATGATACATAGAAACATGAAGAATGGCGCACTTGTGCAATATTTGGGTATCTTAACTGAGGAAACGTTTCGCCAGCCAGTGGCTTCTTCAGTCCATTACAGAGAACACCGGTGAAAGATGAGGAGGGTTATAAGATAATCAGTCCCTCAGCCTGGAGTCGATGTGTTCAGTCCATCAATCTCAAGAAAAATACTTTCCTCAAGATTGACGGACTGACACATCGACTCCAGGCTGAGGGACTGATTACCTTATTCGCCTTCTTATCTTTCACCGATCTTCTCTGTAATGGACTGAAGGAGCCACTGGCTGACGAAACGTTTCCTAATTTATCATTCCCAAATGTTGCTCAAGTGTGTCATTCTTCAACTAGTCAATTTTCTAAACCATTACATGACGTACAAACATACTCCCCCTACACGCCTCTCACTGCAAACTGTAATTCACACCGACGTGAGTAATAACACAGGAGTAATGTTGGGGCGGCATCCCCGGCTTTACTTATGTCAGTCTCTCACGCTACAACTCGTGACACGAACAGCCTGCTAGATCACTATCTTAATGTGTGCTCCACCCCCGTCTCACAGCTGTTGACACACCTGATTCTGGCGATTACTTCCCCTCTCCCTCGTCATCTTGATAGCTCGAGACTGTGGATGTAAAGACGTACTGCCCACACAGTACTTAAGAAAGGTGTAGAGCAAGCTTTTATTGTGACAACGTTACGATGTGTAGAGCATTATATAGCTCTATACAGAGCTAAATGTTGTCACTATTGTCACTATAAAAACTTGCTCTGACACTGTCTTTTCTTCATCACTGTATCTTCTCATTATACCACACCTCCTTTAATTCCTTCCTTCTCTTCCCCTTTTACATCCCTACTTCTTTTTACTATCACACCTTCTCTCCCTTTCTCTCTTTCACATACACATACACACACACACGCGCGCGCACAAATCCCTACTCCTCCACTACTACATCTTCTCCCGTCCCTCACATCTCTGTTTCCATCCACAATCATACTCCATATATCTCATCTCTTCAGTGGGTCTACTCGCATTATCTACTTCCCACACCTTCATCACGTCATCCACTATAATTCTGCCGTCTATTTTTATAATCTTAGCAATTATGCATTGTATAATTAATGTTAAAATAATGGTTGATAACAGGGAGTTACACTACATTCTTTTCAACAAATTTATTCCATTAAAGTGTAGTAATTTTGGGGCATTTAAATATACTGATGCGAAGTTATTTTATCCCTCACCAAGAAACACACACACACAAGCGGTAAGTTGAAAGGTAGGGCCACGAGCTAAGACTCGATCCCTGCAACCACATATAGATGAGTACACGCATACACGCACTCATGCACACGCACACTCATGCATACACACGCATACACACACATACACTCTAATAGAATAGTTATAAATTAGAAGAGTGTTATAAGAATTAACAAGTGGAGTACCACAAGGGTCATTTCTGAGACATACTGTTCCTGAGGAGAAAAATAATGGAGTGAGTCAATAAGTGGCTAAAGGAATTCAACCCCAGCAAATGCAAAACTATAAAATGGGATCAACAAGAGATAAAAGGCCAGAAGATGAGTACCACCGGAGAGGTAGAGAACTCATAGAATCGGAGAGAGAAAAAAAATTAGCAAACACACCATCCCTTTCGGCAGCGTGAATCCTTCCCATAAATCATAAAAAGAAACATCAGAAATGAGAGGTTTGCTATAAGGCTGGTCCCAGGACTACGATGTTCGGAATAAGAAGATACCCTAAAAATTAGACTTTTAATCATTAAAGAATGGAGAACCCGAGGAGACAGAATAACTGCAGCAGCATATAGGGACCGCCTTGAAAGATCTGATGTGGGAAGCATTCAGATTATTGTACGATGTACACTCAGTGGCCAGTTTATAAGGTACACCCTTCTAATACCGAGTAGGGCCCCCAGAACAGCCTAAATTTTTCGAGGCAGGGATTGGAACAAGGAGCTGGAAACATTCCTTAGAGATCCTAGTCTATGTAGATACGAAAGCATCACGCAGTTGCTGCAGGTTTATCAGCTCCACATTCATGCTACAAATATCATCACATTCTACCACATCCCAAAGGTTTACGCCAAATTCTGACCCTATCATCTGCATGTGGCAGCAGATATCGCAATTCATCATATCAAGCGACGCTTTTCCAATCATCAGTTGTTTAGTTTTGTTGATGGATCCCTTTGTGGTCTTCTGCTGCAGTCATCCATCAACTCCAAGGTTCGACGTGTTGTGCGTTCAGAGATGCTCTTCTGCATACCAATGCTGTAATGCGTGGTTATTTGAGTTATTGTCACCCTCCTGTCAGCTTGAACCGGTCTAACCATTCTCCTCTGACCTCTCTCGTTAACAAGGCCTTTTTTCCCATAGAACTACAGCTCATCAGATGTTCTGTGATTTTCACATCATTCTCTGTAAAATCTAATGATTATTGTAAGTGAAAATCCCAGGAGATCAGCAGTTTCTGAGGTACACAAACCACTCCGTTTGGCACCAACAATCACTCCACGGTCTAAGTCACTCAGATCGCATTTCTTTCCCATTCTGATGTTTGGTGTGAACAACCACTGAACCTCTTGACTATGTCTGAATGTTTTCAAGCATTAAGGTGCTGCCATGTGATTGGCTGATTAGATATATGTATTAACGAGCAGGTATACAGGTGTACCTAATAGTTACCACTGAGTGCACATAAGATCAGTACTGGCGTAAGTGGCGGCCGCGGGTACCCCTTGCCATAAATCATAAAAAGAAACATCAGAAATGAAAGGTTTGCCACAAGACTGGTCCCAGAACTACGAGGTTTGCAAGAAGATACGCTAAGTATTAGACTTTTAATCATTAAAGAATGGACATGATTACAATTTATACAACTCTTATAAACATAGACAAAGTTAATAGGGACAGACTATTTGAGATAAAAGGGGAAGACAAGAGATACTGGAAACTAAAACTTCAGACGAGTCAAAGGGACATAAAAATTCCTTCCACGCAGGTAAAGAGGTGTCGTGGAGGCCAACATAATACATAGATTCAAATGAGGATATGTCAAATTCCAAAAAATCAAGGAGTATGTTACAACAGTTAATCGAAGTAAAAAGGCGTAGCCCAAGAGATATGGGTCAATCCCAGTAAATACACACACACACACACACACACACACACACACACACACATTTACAATATCATCCACGAGCTAAGACCACGGCAAACCAATATTTGGAAGAAGTACTCAGATTTTTCAAGACCCTTAACCTAGAAAAGGATATCTCCAAGACACGAGAAAAAATAGATTACAGAGGAAGAGAGAGAGAGAGAGAGAGAGAGAGAGAGAGAGAGAGAGAGAGAGAGAGAGAGAGAGAGAGAGAGTGAGAGAGAGAGAGAGAGAGGGAGAGAGAGAGGGAGAGAGAGAGGGAGAGAGGGAGAGAGAGAGAGAGAGAGAGAGAGAGAGAGAGAGAGAGAGAGAGAGAGAGAGAGAGAGAGAGAGAGAGAGAGAGAGAGAGAGAGAGAGAGAGAGAGATTACAGTAAACCTTAAAATCTATACCAGTGTTATCTGCAGGGAGAACTAAACTATTTTCACTCTTACTGCTGCAAATCCTATCTCAACACCTGAGGGAGAGAGACACAACAGGTGGATTTATTAAAAAAAAAAAAAACTACTTCGTGTAACAAAAACAAAAACCTTATTCATGCCTCTGACGCTAGAAAATGAAGTTCCATTAAAATATTTCGTAATCCCTTAATTTAGAGTGGGTAAAGAGGCACTTACTCTCCTCAAGACAGTTATCCAATTCACTGCAAAAGAATCCCAGATCCTGCATGAAACCTCCTGACCCCAAGTAACCCCGAACCCACGTGAATGAGATCCTGACTTGTTTATTCACTAACATGGTTTATAACTTCGAACCTCTTTTTTTTTACGTACACTTCATTTTTTATTGAATGCTGAGTTCTGATGGGCCCGAGGCTATGTAGCTAACGGACGGCGCACGAGATATTACAAGTGATCCCTGGTCAACCCAGAGTGGGAGTATGCTACTTAATACAGAAATTTTCGCTGTACATTTGCCACAGTTTATAATTCTGAGAATGTAATATATTTTCCTTATAGGAGGGCAAAACCCAATTTGAATACCAGACGAAGCAGGTGAGATATGCAGATGAGGCAGGTGATATGTTCTCAATGATTCAGGTGACATGTCCCGATGAGACAGGTGATATATCCGGATGAAGGTGATATAATCCAGATTATGTAGGTGATATATTCAGATTGGGCAAGTAATTAATTCGGATGATTTTCACTGATGTCGTTAATACAATTGAGAATCCACATGAGAGGAACACTTGTATCCTCAAGGAAGGTGACCTGGGTAACGAGGCAACGAGTATAAAGACCCTTAACAGAACAAACACTAAGTTCGAACCAACGAACTGCAAAAAATGAGATGAAAGCGAATGTTCCCGGACATATGGCAAGGAACATTCGCGAGTACAAATACGAAGCGTGTCTGTTTCGCGCTCACCACACGGAGGATCAAGCCTCCATCACGTCTTCCTCTGAATGACCCACATGCTTTTAGCGCTTAACATGTATTAAATAAAAATATAAACAGAACAAACCTTTATTTTAAATGTTTCAATTTTTTTCTAAACTGTATCAATAACTGATAAAGCTCAATCCTGAGCGAAACGTCGTCAAAAATAAAGGTTTACTATTCATTATCTTATCCAATTTTCATGAATACAAATTATTTTTATTATAATCATGTGTAAGCGCTAAACCCCAAGGGATCATACACCACCTGGGGAATTTGAGGGAACCACGGTTGATTCGGAAAAGGTAAGGCAGATACAATTCCTTGAATCAAGAGCCCTTCAGCAGCATCTTGGCAGCACGCCTTAAAGGGATACACATCTTCAACTCTACCAGAGGACTACAGTTGTTTAAATCCTGGCGAGGGCTTCTAGTATGGTTTAATTAAAGGTCTAAGATGACATCTGAAACTCCAGCGACCCTTCTACAGGGTGTTTCACTTGTATGAGGCCCCGAGTTGGTACTCCCGTTGTTGCAAGCGTCTTGTTCGTATATTATTTCTGTAGTAAACGATACCTTGGGGCCTCCTACTTGCCTCCTACTTGTAGGAGGCCCCGAGTTGTTGTTTACTACAAACATAATATACAAACAAGACAGTTCCAACTACGGGAGTTTCAACACGGGGCTTCCAACACGGGGCCTCCAACACGGGGCTTCCTACGAGTGAAACACTCTGTACTATGTTTATTAGCAGTGATGAAGGTTTATTTAAACTACTTTTTGGGGGTTTAGCTAAATAAAACAAAAAATGAACGATTTAATACCTGTCTCAATACATGCATATTAATTTTTAATAAGTACCTAACATCAAAATAACTGTTAGAAGTCGTCTATAAAAGGTGACATTATTCTCAACGGTACAAGCAAGGCACTCGCAAGTCAGATATGTTACATGTAAGGAACTCAGGATCTGCTCCCCCTGCAAGTACAGGGCAGAATAGGCAAGATTGGGTGCTTCTGCTTCAATAATAAGAACATAATAATAATAATAATAATAATAATAATAATAATAATAATAATAATAATAATAATAATAATAATAATAATAATAATAATAATAATAACAACAACAAATAATATCTTCATACGCTAACCCTCTTTCACGTCTACGAGTCATTATTCACTCAATATTTGTATCATACGTTTCAAATACAACTACTCTGCAATCCACACACACTTGAGTAACCACCTGATCATCTTGCCACCAGCACCTGTTGACCTCCTAAGAACCTATCACCCAGTCACTCTCAAACCACCTTGTAACCCGCCCACACAGGCCGCCCTTCCCCACCCGCCCTTTATTCCCAACCACTAACTCATCTATTATTCTTTGAGCAGCTAGCCAGTCTGGTGTCAGTAAGTCGTGCTAAATATTTGAGTAGCCCAGTCCTGCCCTCAGCAAACGCATTCCTGGACATTCATTTCCGAACTTTTGCACTTAGTTTATGACCTTCTGTACTCAGTGAGTGCAATTTTTAGACAGTAGGTTGATAGAAAACACCCATGCAAGAGGTACTTCTGTCCTGTCCTACGAAGTATGGAACTGAACCCTGTTAAACGTTTTGCACTCTCGCAGGACGCTCGATATTTTCTTTCCGTCTCATTACCACGTAAAAAGACAGGTAAATCTTGCAAAACTTCTACTCACATTTAGAATGTATTCAATTAGCTTACTTCTCTGCTTGTTTCTTAGTTCTGTCATATTTCTTTTCCAGTTCTGACCTGCACTTAATGAGAACTCCTTTGGCACTAGCGAGTGCTCTGACTCTCTGCACGCTGCACTTTCTGACCTGCACTCAGTGACTACACTTTCTGACCCTCTACGCTAAGTGCTCTTTCTGACCTGCACTCATTGCACGCACTCCACAACTTACTGCATTCATTGCGGCATGCACTCTCCCGAATCATCCCCACCCTAGCTTCCATATCTCTAGCTTATCTTCAAGGGTAAACCTGGGTGGTATCCTACTGTTGAAACGAGAGAACCAGATATCACTGGCTGCCCATACTACAATTTGTTTGAAGAATTCCCCGTCGAAGACGATACTGGGTGGGAGAGACAAAGCTCGGTAAGGGATAACGACTTTCCGTGTCTTGGGTTGCAGTTCGTCGGACAAGAACTGGAATGCATCATCAACCGGTACCTCAGTGAACAGGGAGTCAACGTTCAAACTAGACATTTTTTCCTATCGCGAAGAATGAAGTTTTTAATCGTGTCAATGAAATTTGCAGAATAGATGATGTGGGAAGTGGAGAATTTTCCCAGGAAGTTTGAAAGTAGACAGAGATAATCCTGAAAGCTATGGAGATGAACACACACCAAAGCTGAGAGACTGAGAGACTGTTTGCTTACTTCTCCAGGCTGAAGGACTAATTTCCTGTAGTCTTTATCCTTTATGACGCCTCGCCCATAAAGTTATCAAACTAGGTAGGAATAGTGTTCTTTTGCGCTTTAGGTAGTCCGTAAAAATATAAGCACATAAGAAAGAAGGATCACTGCAACAGGCCTACTGACCCATGCGGAGCAGGTCCATGTGACCCCCCGGATTAGCCCAATGATCCACCCCCCCCCCGGATTAGCCCAATGATCCACCCCCCGGATCAGCCCAATGACCCACCCAGTATGGTCATATTCCACTCAAGGATGGAGCACGGCACCAGACCCAGCAGCACAAGCTAGTCAGGTCCAATTCACACCCACCCACACCCATTCATGTATTTATCTAACCTATTTTTAAAACTACACAACGTTTCAGCCTGAATAACTGTACTCGGGAGTTTGTTACACTCATCCACAACTCGATTACCAAACCAGTGTTTTCCTATATCCTTCCTGAATCTGAATTTTTCCAATTTGAAACCATTGCTGCGAGTCCTGTCTTGGCTGGAAATTTTCAGCATGCTATTTACATCCCCTTTATTTATTCCTGTTTTCCATTGATACACCTCGATCATATCTCCCCTAATTCTACGCCTTTCGAGAGAGTGCAGATTCAGGGCCCTCAGTCTATCCTCATAGGGAAGATTTCTGATACTTGGGATCATCTTTGTCAGCCTCCTCTGTACGTTTTCCAGAGCATTTATATCCATTCTGTAATACGGTGACCAGAACTGAGCAGCATAGTCTAAATGAGACCTAACCAAGGATATATAGAGTTGAAGAACAACCTGAGGACTTCTATTATTTATACTTCTAGATATGAAGTCAAGAATTCTGTTAGCTTTATTGCGAACACTAATGCACTGTTGTCTTGGTTTTAGATTACTGCTAACCAGAACTCTTAAATCCTTTTCGCAATCAGTAGTATTAAGATCTACATTATTTAGTTTATATGTGACATGGTTATTTAACTGTCCAACATTCAGAACTTTGCATTTGTCAATATTAAACTGCATCTGCCACTTCTCCGACCATTGCATCAGTCTATTCAAATCATCCTGGAGTGCTCTAGTGTCCTCATTAGAATGAAATGGACGGCCTATTTTGGTGTCATAAGCAAATTTGCTTATGTCGCTATTTATTTCCTCATCTATGTCGTTTATGTAAATTGTGAACAACAACGGACCCAACACTGACCCCTGAGGAACACAGCTTGTGACGTGCCCCCATTCTGATTTCTCCCCATTTATGCAAACTCTCTGCTGCCTATCTGTCAGCCATGCCTCCACCCAGGAAAAAAATTTTCCTCCTATTCCGTGTGCCTTAAGTTACCTCAATAGCCTCTGGTGTGGAACTCTATCGAAAGCCTTACTTAAGTCCATATACACAGTATCATATTCATTATCATGATCTACCTCCTCAAACACCTTAGTGAAAAAAGTTAGTAAATTCGTAAGACAGGAACGCCCCTTTGTAAAATCGTGTTGAGATTCATTAATCAATCTGTGCCTATCAAGATGGCTACGAATTGCTTCGGCAATTATTGATTCCATAAATTTTCCCACTATGGAGGTAAGGCTTATTGGTCTATAGTTCGAAGCCAAGGACCTGTCACCTGCCTTGTAAACAGGAATTACATTTGCCATTTTCCACTTATCAGGCACTATGCCAGTTTGTAGTGATATGTTAAAAAGATTAGCCAAAGGTATGCTAAGTTCCTCTTTACATTCCTTTAACACCCTTGCAAACAGTTCATCAGGACCTGGGGATTTGTTAGGTTTTAGTTTCTCTATTTGTATGAGGACCATGTCACTAGTTACCGCAATCGTACATAGTGTATTATCATCCTGTTCTACATAATCTATTATTTCAGGAATATCGCTAGTATTTTCCTGGGTGAAAACTGAGAGGAAGTAGGTATTGAGAATTTCACACATATCCTTATCACTGCCAATGATCTGACCAGAGTTACTCTTAAATGGGCCAATCTTGTCCCTAATCTTACTTCTGTATACCTGAAAGAACCCTTTTGGGTTAGTCTTTGAATCCCTTGCGACCTTAGCCTCATAATCCTTTTTTGTTTTTCTTATTCTTTTCTTTATTTCTCTTTTTAATTGAATATATTGATTTCTTAACTGCCCATCCCCTCTTTTGATACGCCTATATATGCCTCTCTTTTGACCAATGAGATGTTTTAATCTATTATTCATCCATTTGGGGTCATTTTTGTTAGATCAAATTTCCCTACTCGGAACAAAAGTTGTCTGGGCAGCTAGAACTATGCTCTGAAAAACGTCATACTGGCAACCAAGATCACCTACCTGACCCAAAGTCAGGACATCCCAATTTAGCCCACCCAGGTAATTTTTCAGTCCCATGAAGTCGGCCAAGCGAAAATCTGGAAGAGATTTGATTGCAATTATCTGGGTAATTCCATGATATATTGAAACTAAGTGATCTGTGATCACTTTCCCCAAGCTCATCATTAACCTCATGATTATTAATTAGCGAATCTTTCTTGGCAAGAACCGAGTCAAGCAGATTGTTTCCTCTAGTTGGTTCTGTCACAACCTGTTCTAAACAGCAATCCTGAACCGTATCAAGAAAGTCACTAGACTCAAGATTTCCTGTCATATTTTTCCAATCAATTTGTCTAAAGTTAAAATCTCCCATTATCATAACATTTTCATATCTAGATGCCTTATGAATTTCGTCCCATAACAGCTTACTGCACTCCCTATCAAGGTTTGGGGGCCTATAAATCACACCCAAAATTAATCTGTCACGACCCTCAAGAAACTGCAGCCAAACAGATTCTGTGTTCGATGTTTCTAATCTTATATCATATCTAAGACAACAATTTAAATTTTCTCTGACATACGGAGACTAACTTTTATTGCTTTATATTATTTGGAGAACACACATGAGGAACTCACAAGAAACCTACCGACACCAGCGTCTTGTTCACCATCACCAGCGTCACGTTCACCATCACCAGCGTCATGCTCACCAACACCAGAGTCATGCTCACCAACACCAGCGTCATGCTCACCATCACCAGCGTCTTGTTCACCATCACCAGCGTCACGTTCACCATCACCAGCGTCATGCTCACCATCACCAGCGCCTTGTTCACCAATACTAGCGCCTTGCTCACCAACACCAGAATCTTGTTCACCAACACCAGCGTCTTTTTCACCAACACTAGCAACTTGTTCACCAACACCAGCGTCTTTTTCATCAACACTAGCAACTTGTTCACCAACACCAGCGTCTTTTTCACCAACACTAGCAACTTGTTCACCAACACCAGCGCCTTGTTCACCAACACTAGCAACTTGTTCACCAACACCAGCGTCTTTTTCACCAACACTAGCAACTTGTTCACCAACAGCAGCGCCTTGTTCAACAACACCAGCGCCTCGTTCACCAACACCAGCGTCTTGTTCACCAACACCAGCGCCTCGTTCACCAACACCAGAGTCTTGTTCACCAACACCAGCGCCTCGTTCACAACACCAGAGTCTTGTTCACCAACACTAGCAACTTGTTCACCAACACCAGCGCCTCGTTCACCAACACCAGCTCATTGTTCACCAACACTAGCAACTTGTTCACCAACAGCAGCGCCTTGTTCAACAACACCAGCGCCTCGTTCACTAACACAAGCGTCTTGTTCACCAACACTAGCAACTTGTTCACCAACACCAGCGTCTTCTTCACCAACACCAGCGCCTCGTTCACCAACACCAGCGTCTTGTTCACCAACACCAGCGCCTCGTTCACCAACACCAGAGTCTTGTTCACCAACACCAGCGCCTCGTTCACCAACACCAGCGCCTTGTTCACCAACACTAGCAACTTGTTCACCAACACAAGCGTCTTGTTCACCAACACCAGCGCCTCGTTCACCAACACCAGCGTCTTGTTCACAAACACCAGCGCCACGTTCACCAACGTCTTGTTCACCAACACCAGCGCCTCGTTCACCAACACCAGAGTCTTGTTCACCAACACTAGCAACTTGTTCAATAACACCAGCGCCTCGTTCACCAACACCAGAGTCTTGTTCACCAACACTAGCAACTTGTTCACCAACACCATCGCCTTGTTCACCAACACCAGCGCCTCGTCCACCAACACCTGCGCCTTGTTCACCAACACCAGCGCCTCGTCCACCAACACCTGCGTCTTGTTCACCAACACCAGCGTCCTTTTCACCAGCACTAGAAAACTGTTTACCAACACAAGAGCCTAGTTCACCAACACCTGCGTCTTGTTCACCAACATCAACGCCTCGTTCACCAACACCAGTGTCTTGTTCACCAACACCAGCGCCTCGTTCACCAACACCAGCGTCTTGTTCACCAACACCAGCGCCTCGTTCACCAACACCAGAGTCTTGTTCACCAACACTAGCAACTTGTTCACCAACACCAGCGCCTCGTTCACCAACACCAGAGTCTTGTTCACCAACACTAGCAACTTGTTCACCAACACCATCGCCTTGTTCACCAACACCAGCGCCTCGTCCACCAACACCTGCGCCTTGTTCACCAACACCAGCGCCTCGTCCACCAACACCTGCGTCTTGTTCACCAACACCAGCGTCCTTTTCACCAGCACTAGAAAACTGTTTACCAACACAAGAGCCTAGTTCACCAACACCTGCGTCTTGTTCACCAACATCAGCGCCTCGTTCACCAACACCAGCGCCTCGTTCACCAACACCAGCGCCTCGATCACCAACAACAGCGCATAGTTCACCAACACCTGCGTCTTGTTTACCAACACATGCGCCTCGTTCACCAACACCAGCGCCTCGTTCACCAACACCAGCGCCTCGATCACCAACAACAGCGCATAGTTCACCAACACCTGCGTCTTGTTTACCAACACATGCGCCTCTTTCACCAACACCAGCGCCTCGTTCACCAACACCTGCGTCTTGTTTACCAACACCAGCGCCTCTTTCACCAACACCAGCGCCTCGTTCACCAAGAACAGCGCCTAGTTCACCAACACCTGCGTCTTGTTTACCAACACCAGAGCCTCGTTCACCAACAACAGCGCCTCGTTCACCAACACCAGCGCCTCGTTCACCAACACCAGCGCCTCGTTCACCAACAACAGCGCCTAGTTCACCAACACCTGCGTCTTGTTTACCAACACCAGCGCCTCGTTCACCAACAACAGCGCCTCGTTCACCAACACCAGCGCCTCGTTCACCAACACCAGCGCCTCGTTCACCAACACCAGCGCCTCGTTCACCAACAACAGCGCCTAGTTCACCAACAACAGCGCCTAGTTCACCAATACCTGCGTCTTTTTTACCAACACCAGCGCTCGTTCACCAACACCAGCGCCTCGTTCACCAACAACAGCGCCTCGTTCACCAACAACAGCGCCTAGTTCACCAACAACAGCGCCTCGTTCACCAACACCAGCGCCTCGTTCACCAACAACAGCGCCTCGTTCACCAACAACAGCGCCTCGTTCACCAACAACAGCGCCTAGTTCACCAACAACAGCGCCTCGTTCACCAACACCAGCGCCTCGTTCACCAACACCAGCGCCTCGTTCACCAACAACAGCGCCTAGTTCACCAACACCTGCGTCTTGTTTACCAACACCAGCGCCTCGTTCACCAACAACAGCGCCTCGTTCACCAACACCAGCGCCTCGTTCACCAACACCAGCGCCTCGTTCACCAACACCAGCGCCTCGTTCACCAACAACAGCGCCTAGTTCACCAACAACAGCGCCTAGTTCACCAACAACAGCGCCTAGTTCACCAATACCTGCGTCTTTTTTACCAACACCAGCGCCTCGTTCACCAACACCAGCGCCTCGTTCACCAACAACAGCGCCTAGTTCACCAACAACAGCGCCTCGTTCACCAACACCAGCGCCTCGTTCACCAACAACAGCGCCTCGTTCACCAACAACAGCGCCTCGTTCACCAACAACAGCGCCTAGTTCACCAACAACAGCGCCTCGTTCACCAACACCAGCGCCTCGTTCACCAACAACAGCGCCTAGTTCACCAACAACAGCGGCTCGTTCACCAACAACAGCGCCTAGTTCACCAACAACAGCGCTTCGTTCACCAACAACAGCGCCTAGTTCACCAACAACAGCGCCTCGTTCACCAACAACAGCGCCTAGTTCACCAACAACAGCGCCTCGTTCACCAACAGCGCTCGTTCACCAACAACAGCGCCTCGTTCACCAACAACAGCGCCTCGTTCACCAACAACAGCGCCTCGTTCACCAACAACAGCGCCTCGTTCACGAACAACAGCGCCTCGTTCACCAACAACAGCGCCTCGCTCACCAACAACAGCGCCTCGTTCACCAACAACAGCGCCTCGTTCACCAACACCAGCGCCTCGTTCACCAACAACAGCGCCTCGTTCACCAACAACAGCGCCTCGTTCACCAACAACAGCGCCTCGTCCACCAACACCTGCGTCTTGTTCACCAACACCAGCGTCCTTTTCACCAGCACTAGAAAACTGTTTACCAACACAAGAGCCTAGTTCACCAACACCTGCGTCTTGTTCACCAACATCAACGCCTCGTTCACCAACACCAGTGTCTTGTTCACCAACACCAGCGCCTCGTTCACCAACACCAGCGTCTTGTTCACCAACACCAGCGCCTCGTTCACCAACACCAGAGTCTTGTTCACCAACACTAGCAACTTGTTCACCAACACCAGCGCCTCGTTCACCAACACCAGAGTCTTGTTCACCAACACTAGCAACTTGTTCACCAACACCATCGCCTTGTTCACCAACACCAGCGCCTCGTCCACCAACACCTGCGCCTTGTTCACCAACACCAGCGCCTCGTCCACCAACACCTGCGTCTTGTTCACCAACACCAGCGTCCTTTTCACCAGCACTAGAAAACTGTTTACCAACACAAGAGCCTAGTTCACCAACACCTGCGTCTTGTTCACCAACATCAGCGCCTCGTTCACCAACACCAGCGCCTCGTTCACCAACACCAGCGCCTCGATCACCAACAACAGCGCATAGTTCACCAACACCTGCGTCTTGTTTACCAACACATGCGCCTCGTTCACCAACACCAGCGCCTCGTTCACCAACACCAGCGCCTCGATCACCAACAACAGCGCATAGTTCACCAACACCTGCGTCTTGTTTACCAACACATGCGCCTCTTTCACCAACACCAGCGCCTCGTTCACCAACACCTGCGTCTTGTTTACCAACACCAGCGCCTCTTTCACCAACACCAGCGCCTCTTTCACCAACACCAGCGCCTCATTCACCAACACCAGCGCCTCGTTCACCAACACCAGCGCCTCGTTCACCAAGAACAGCGCCTAGTTCACCAACACCTGCGTCTTGTTTACCAACACCAGAGCCTCGTTCACCAACAACAGCGCCTCGTTCACCAACACCAGCGCCTCGTTCACCAACACCAGCGCCTCGTTCACCAACAACAGCGCCTAGTTCACCAACACCTGCGTCTTGTTTACCAACACCAGCGCCTCGTTCACCAACAACAGCGCCTCGTTCACCAACACCAGCGCCTCGTTCACCAACACCAGCGCCTCGTTCACCAACACCAGCGCCTCGTTCACCAACAACAGCGCCTAGTTCACCAACAACAGCGCCTAGTTCACCAATACCTGCGTCTTTTTTACCAACACCAGCGCTCGTTCACCAACACCAGCGCCTCGTTCACCAACAACAGCGCCTCGTTCACCAACAACAGCGCCTAGTTCACCAACAACAGCGCCTCGTTCACCAACACCAGCGCCTCGTTCACCAACAACAGCGCCTCGTTCACCAACAACAGCGCCTCGTTCACCAACAACAGCGCCTAGTTCACCAACAACAGCGCCTCGTTCACCAACACCAGCGCCTCGTTCACCAACACCAGCGCCTCGTTCACCAACAACAGCGCCTAGTTCACCAACACCTGCGTCTTGTTTACCAACACCAGCGCCTCGTTCACCAACAACAGCGCCTCGTTCACCAACACCAGCGCCTCGTTCACCAACACCAGCGCCTCGTTCACCAACACCAGCGCCTCGTTCACCAACAACAGCGCCTAGTTCACCAACAACAGCGCCTAGTTCACCAACAACAGCGCCTAGTTCACCAATACCTGCG
>NC_091319.1:14305669-14313169 GCF_038502225.1 Cherax quadricarinatus | reverse complement strand
GTAACCATGGAGCCACCGCCGGGTAATGACACACCTCCTGGCTATATTCTGCAACCGTGTCCGAGTAACACTCAGAGTGAGGCTCCAGTGCGACAGTGAAGGTTTAGCAGTGACAGTGATAGTGTAGAAGTAACAGGGGTTGTAGCAGTGTAAGTGAGGATGTGCAGTAATAGGGGTATAGCAGAAACAGATGTGTAGCAGTAACAATAAGGATAGGATATATCAGTAACAGTGAGGATGTAGAGTAACCAGGGTCTACGGGTAACAATGAGGGTGTAGCAATTAACTAGGTGAATGCACAAACATAAATACACAGCTGCACCACAGATGGCAATACATAGAACAATCAGAGTAAGATTTGAGAGGACGTGGAAGGAGTACAGAGCATAAAACTGCATAAAACAGGGAAACAAGCAAGAGAACCAGAAGTGAATACGCGAGGAAAATTAAGGAAACAAGCACAGTATGAAAATGATACAGCTTCAAAGGTCAAAAGTAAACAAAATTACTCCACAGCTAAAACAAAAAGACGACGACTGTAAATGAACAAATAATAAGCTGAAAAAAAATTAAGAAAGATAACTAAGGACGAGAAAATATTTAATAAGCTTAGCAGTAAAATGAAAAGATGTCTTTACAAAAAAAGCGAAGAGCTTTCCAAAGGCACTGTAGTCAGACCAGACAATACCTCCACAGCATCAACATAGCAGATAAATGAAGAAACTTCTAAACGGGCTTGACGCTGCAAAAGCAATGGAACCTGACACCATTCTGCTAAGGGCGCAGAGTGAAGGAGAAGAACCAATGTGTGACCAAACACCTTTCCAAGTAACCTCTAACACGTAGGAGCAAGATCTGCATACGAAACCAAGAGAGGTTAACGATAGCTGTCTGTTTCAAGGGCAGGGCCAGCTGTTGAGACTCGATCTCTGCAACCACAAAAGATGAGCATATATGCACCAATATAACATGCTTTGGCGACAAGTTCGATAAAATCTCACATATTTTTTTCCGAATATCAGAAGGTAACTGATTTTGATGTATAACACTGAAAATATGGCACGACAAAAATGCTGAAACTATCAGGGCTGTGTTGAGTCTATCAAATAAGCAGGAAGACTGAAGACCTTCGCAACTGTTAGAGAAAAGAATGTTAATAACAGCCTCATAATTACTAAAGAGGAATGTTAATATTGGAGACAGGAATGTCAATAACATGTAATAAAAAGATGAATGCTAACAACATATAATATATATATATATATATATATATATATATATATATATATATATATATATATATATATATATATATATATAAATATATATATATATATATATATATATACTGTATATTAACAGAGAAAAACGGTAATAACGTGCAATATTTTTGTTATTTGAACAAACGGACAGCCATAGACCGAAACTGACATTCAGAATATAATGGAAGACTGATGTGGACATACTCAAGCAGAAAAATACAAGAACTCAAAAAGACATGAGCAGACTCACGAAATCGTAATGACACGATTGCAAACAAACCATACCACGGGCGGGATTTGAACCCGCAGTCAGAGTCTCTAAACTCCAGACCGTCGCGTTAGCCACGGCGCAGTGGCTAACGAGACGGTCTGAAGTTTTGAGACTCTTTGACCGCGGGTTCAAATCCCGCCCGTGGTATGGTTAGACCTGAGCAGAGACAGACATGACCAAAGTAATGGACAGACAAAGGTCATAGAGACAATCATGGTTAGACAGAGTGGAACACTTAAACACAGATACAACCGACAACAGAGAATGTCTGCAGGTAGTGCGTTTATGAAAGTGTTACATTTCACGATGATCTGCAGAAAACGAATAGGTAATCTAATGTACAAGGAAACACCAGACGGAAGAGAGAGGCTGACTGGCAATGTTTTGATACAAAGTTGTGTAGTAAACAAGTTTTCTCAACTCTACCTTCAGATGTTAGGTGCATTTTATGAATAAAAAACAAACTCTTCGCTTCAGCTCAAACTCACTAATAAGATTTTCAAATACACTACAATATAACACTTTTTCTCTAAGCTATTTAAGCATCAACAAATCATTTCTGATCGCTTCTGAAAAATATTGCTAAAAAAAATTCTCAAAACAATTGTTTTATAAAACGCTCGTTATACTGATTAACATAATTAAAGGTAATTTTCTGTGACTATGATTAACAGGTGGACATAATTATCGCTATAACGACAAAAATCCCACAAGAGCACTGTGTTTATAATTAGTAAAATATTTCATAAATAATAAATTATATGATTATTTTTTCTCTGTCGTGATGCGTTTTAACTTGCAAATATACGTATATTTAAACATATTTTTTCAACCTTGAATAAGAACTAAAAAATATTCATTAAAATTTTATATAAAAAAAACATTAATATTTATTAACTATTTAGACTTAAAAGGGAAAAATATTAAAAGAAAAGTAAAAATGCTGATGGACAATTTACACCCAGAACTAAAAAAAAATATTTCATGAGCATTTTAAATAAATAAATATATATATATATATATATATATATATATATATATATATATATATATATATATATATATATATATATATATATATAGAGAGAGAGAGAGAGAGAGAGAGAGAGAGAGAGAGGAAAATTCAACAGGTAATTTTTGCTCTGAATCTCACTGATATAAATTTCACTTGACCGTCTCAGGCCTCGAGAATATTGTGAATGTTGAGTGTACACAGCGTAAGCAACACTACAAACATATCACATAAAATTATCACGACCAATTCTTTTCATCATTTCAGCCCAACTACAGGTGGGCGAGGCTGGCTGTATGAGTAGCGAATTTGTCTCGTGATCTGAGGACAAAGGAAGGAGCCTCTACCACTCTTGTACATTAATAAACTGAGAACCATAGGGAAGTGTTCATATTATTTGTCCAGCCTTTGTATATAGTTAAACTGAGAGCCATGGTGCAGTTTCATCTTAGTGTCTTCTTAGTTTTTTCAACTGATGGAGGATATGAAGGAGGAGGATAAAGGACACTGTGAGACTGAAAAGTAAAAAAAGAGTAATCGTGATAATGGACATGAACAGAAAGAGGAGAATACGAAAGATAATCAAATAGAGTGAGATGAACAGAAGAAAATTCGAAGGAGTAGGGGAAGAAACAAGAAAAGGGGGAAGAAATAAGAGGGGAAGATGAAGAGGAAGCAGAAAGAGAGAGAGAGAGAGAGAGAGAGAGAGAGAGAGAGAGAGAGAGAGAGAGAGAGAGAGAGAGAGAGAGAGAGAGAGAGAGAGAGAGAAAGAGAAGAAAAAGAAACAGAGGAAGGAAGAAGAGAAAGAAAAACTACAATGAGCATAATAATAAAACTGGCACTGACACATAAACATAAATGACATCTGTTTCGAGCAAAAACGATAAAATAAACAAATAAGAAATAAAGTTTAGCATTCTCAAATATTAAGTATCTAGCCGTTAGTCCCGTCTCTCTCTCTCTCTCTCTCCATTTTCTCAGTCATTACTTTTCACTTGTCTATCTTCCCCATTCTTCTCTCATCTCGCGTTTCTTTTGCTATTCGATTTCTCTTCACACATTTCTACACTGTGTGTGTGTGTGTGTGTGTTGTGAGCGCGCGCGCGCTCACATTTGTGGTTGCAGGGTCGAGCCTCAGTTTCTGGAGCCACTTCTTGTTATTTGCCCAATTTACTCCCTTCTAGCATCGTAGACCCTATCATACCTATTCTTCCAACTGTGCCCTCGTGTACTCATTCACTGCCTTTTGGACATTCTATTCTTTGTCACCCTACCAAGTCCTCTGAGCATTTTGCATGTTATTATTATGTTTCCCTTGCACGTTGTGATGTCTCCTTCATCAGGTCTTTTGTTACCTGGTCTTTAACTCTAGTCATCCTGCTGTTGAGGATGTGAAGCAGTTATTGTTCGGACTTTTGTAAATGTCTGAGTTGGTGGAGCATGTAGGATAGTGGAACCATCGTTTACTTTTTTCAGGAGGGTTTCCCAGCTGTGTGTGGACAGGCTGCTTTGGGAATATGTGTGAGTGTCCTGGTACCTGTTGCTTTAATTGCTTCCGAGATACTGTCTGATGAGATGAGATCTGTTGGAGTGGGTTCAGGTGCTTGAGGTGGCTCTGGATCATCACTTTCCACAAGTGGACATCCTGAACCAGGGCAACTACCATGTTTGCGGAGGAAACGATCAGAGTTGAGACAACGAAGCTGTAAGCATGACCGACACTTGCCTCTCCTAGTATTGCCAGCCGTGCCATTTGCCTGGCTGCTTGCTTCCTCTTGGTTGGCATCCATCTGCTAGACTAGACAATAGGAGTGGAGTATGACATGCATTCGTGTCCGGGCTGGTAACAACAGCAACAACAACAACGTTTGTTTACATCGATTTATTTTACACACACACACACACACATAATATATATATATATATATATATATATATATATATATATATATATATATATATATATATATATATATATATATATATATATATATATATATATATATATATATATAACGTTCAAATTTACATGTTTATCTTGTATGGTAGAAGAATGAACTGGATTATAAGTCAGATACACACTAACTCAAACATTCACTAACCCACACACACACACACACACACACACACACATACTGCAGTCCCAGTGTTCCAGACTTTCTCCACAATAAATGCCGGACAAGCGCAGAAAACTGCCGCCAGAAACAGCTGACCGAGATATTAAGATGGTAATTTGATTTTGTGTGTTGGTTGTGACGCTGGTGTAGGGTGACGACGTTTGAAGCAGTCTTAATGAACCTCCTCCTCCCGCCACCGACATCCACCGGAACACCTTTTGCAGCAAGCCTAAGGGGCTGAACACATCAAGGCTGAGAGACTGAACACCTATCAAGGTTGAGGACTTGAAAACATTTACATCCATGCCTTTACATCAAGGCCAAGGAAATGAAGACATATCAAAACTGAGGGACTGATTAACTGATTACCCCATCTTCCACTATTTCCAGTACATATTACTGAACTGAAAAAAAATACACTAGTTGACCCCAAAAAAAAAAAATCCATAAAGTTAATACTGGTGAAATGTAACTCGGGGAAGATTAAGGAGATACTAGAAGTTGCAGGTGTCCTTTTGTCAAGGGATTTAGAGAAACCGGTTAGCGGACTTGAGTCCTAGAGGTGGGAAGTACAGTGCCTGCACTCTGAAATACTTTGTGGAAATATGTTGCAGTTTTTGAACTGCAGTGTAGGCTCGCCTCTGGCAAGACAGTAATGGAGTGAATGATGATGAAAGCGTTTCTTCTTTTTTCAGGTCACTCTGCCTTGGTGGGAAACGGCCGATGTGTTAATAAAAAAATTACATGTATATTAGTTTATTAACGTAATTAATAAACTAATATTATTAACGTAGTTAATAAACCTTGAACTGTTGGATTCCGTGTGATAACTGAATGCTTCTTCCGATCGCTTTCAAACTTTTAGCACCAGTGTATTTATCTCAAAAAAAAAAGTTGATTGTTTAAACTTTAATTTGTCAGTTTTATTGAAGAAAATGAATGTCTTACAATAAGTGGAAAATGCCTCTTCTGGTCAGCTTGGATTTCAGGGGAATCTTACTTAGAAAACAAAGCTGGATTGATTTTGAGATATGTAAATGTCAATATGTCGACTTTATTAAAGAAATTGGAAAAATTCAAATACATTGCTTTTCGTGTGATAATTCGTGAGTGCCTCATTCGACTGACTTCAAATTTTCAACGCTGATAATTTGACAATGGATTTTCCAAGTGACTTCAAACTAAGTATACGGAGTATTACGAACACAGGTATAGTATGGCCTGCAACCTGGTCGTAATGGGATTCAAGGTGAGCAAACAAAACTCAACAATAGTATAACTTGTATTTTCCTTCATCAGATATTATCTGCTAAATATTTACATGTACAATATGTACAGAGGTGGAATAGCAAGTGTACACAATGGTGACAAAAAGATGGCAAAAGCAGAAGCCAGAGAATGCACTGTGCTCAACCAGCAGCTCAGGCAAGTTTGTCAATTAGCTTGGCACAAGTGAACCACGTTGCTTCAGTTTTGGCGGGCTTGTCTGTGATTAGCCAATGAAACACGGTATTGATTTAACGACGGGTACCTTATTGATCGTTAAACCTTTAGCACCCGGTTCACTGCTTAGGAGGCATGCTGCTCAGTTTTGGTCACCGTATTACAGAATGGATATAAATGCACTGGAAAGCGTACAGAGGAGGATGACAAAGATGATCCCATGTATCAGGAATCTTCCCTATAAGGATAGACTGAGGGCCCTAAATCTGCACTCTCTCGAAAGGCGTAGAATTGGGAGGATATGATCGAGGTGTATAAATGGAAAACAGGAATAAATAAAGGGGATGTAAATAGCGTGCTGAAAATTTCCAGCCAAGACAGGACTCGCAACAATGGTTTCAAGTTCGAAAAATTCAGATTCGGGAAGGATATAGGAAAGCACTGGTTTGGTAATAGAGTTGTGGATGAGTGGAATAAACTCCCGAATACAGTTATTCAGGCTAACACGTTGTGTAGTTTTAAAAATAGATTACAGAAATACATGAGTGGGTGTGGGTGGGTGTGAGTTGGACCTGACTAGCTTGTGCTGCTGGGTCTGGTGCCATGCTCCAGCCTGGAGTGGAGGTGACCAGACTGGGTGGGTCATTAGGCTAATTTAAGGGGGTCATTGGGCTAATCCGGTGGGACATGGACCTGCTCTGCATGGGTCAGTAGGCCTGTTGCAGTGTTCCTTCTTTCTTATGTTCTATGTTCTTATGTTCTAAGATACGCCGAATAACTCGTAACATGCCACACGGGGATATTAGTTTCAGTGCAAAAAAGTAAGCGATGTCTCTTCTGTTAGGAACTTGACAAAGTTCCTGGAGAGCGAAACGTTGCCACAATAAAATGTCAAATTAGTTGCATCTGTGTCCATTTACCTAATATTTTGTCGGTAATTCTATCATTATTACTAAGTGTCTCTTCTGGTTGGCTTTAAACTTTCAAATTGGTATATCCTAGGCTGTGTAAGTGTCAATTTTAGTTACTGAAGGAATTTAGGTAATAGTTTACATGCAACAGCTTGTGAAAGACTCTCCTGATTGGCGACAATAGAAACTATGCTGCACTCTGTACCATTTCTTTTGCCAGCACTGATGTAGATGGGACTATGATTATGGGATATGGGGAAAACTTTCTCGGATTGCACAACAGCCGAAACATATCTGGTTTTCATATTATTATTATTATTATAATAAAAAAGAAGCGCTAAACCACAAGGGCTATACAGCGCTGCTGGTTTTCATATGGATGCATTAAACCCGTAGGGGTCTACAGCGCCTGGGAATGAGAAGTTATCAGGTTTTTAGGAGAATAAGTTTGAAGCTTTGCTTTACGAAAGTACAAAAAGGATTA
>NC_091319.1:14270669-14303169 GCF_038502225.1 Cherax quadricarinatus | reverse complement strand
ACTGGTGTGTTACTACTAACATACAATATTATTTGTGTAATACTACGGACATTTAATACTACTGGTGTAATACCACTAATATACAATATTATTGACGTAATATCAATGATAAACAATGTAAGGGAAAACTTCAAGGCTATGTAAATTAAGGGAAGTGAATATAAGGGAAGTGTCGTTGGAAATGCCCTACGGATAGGTTTGTAAGCTGAGCGTCAAGACTCTCTTTACTACGGGAATCCCACCTACTTTGTTAAGACATACTGGGTTGTTCACTGATAACGGTAATGTCCATACGTACGGGTGACGCAATTAATATTTTCCTATTGTTGTGACCTTCAGCCGATTTTACCTCCCCTACGTATTTTTTTGTTCGTTCGTAATCCTAAGATCTGCTACATTTGCCTGATCAGCTTTTACAGTGCCTCAGCGGAAAGTGCAGAATTGTTCAACTGATGTTAGAGGAGATCTCCCTTCCTCTACCACTCCGTCACCCAGCTGTTGCTGTTACGAGAGTTTACAATACTCGTGAGAGTGGAGGGAAGTCACTTTGTCCTAAGTGCCGGTTGAGTTGTAACCCACCTATCGAGTTCATTTCCATCCTTGGCACCTACATCAGCAGTAAGTGACTTTACCACCACTTATAATCAGCAGGAGACTACGCTTCTTCCGGGAGACTTCCAGCTGTCTCCAACGCTACCTGACACAGCCGCCACACTACACACTCACTATAATTACTCAGCTGTATTAGCCCGTCAGAATTAAGGATAAGTATCATCCTGATTATAATAATAATGTTGGTAGAATTACCGACAATATGTAAAGTAAAAGGACACAAGTGCAACTAATGTGACATTTTATTGTGGCAACGTTTCGCTCTCCAGGAGCTTTGTCGGCTTGACAAAGCTTCTGGAGAGCGAAACGTTGCCACAATAAAATGTCACATTAGTTGCACTTGTGTCCTTTTAATTTACACTAATTATAATAGCTATTTTTTATTTTATTTATATTTAAGCTTTTAGTGATATCTTATTTACCTTTTTAAGTTAAATTTTTTCCTCATAGAATTTTCATCATTGGGATTTTTGTCATGTTTCTGACATAATAAAAATAATCTTTATTTCTACAAGTACATGTACAATGTATACAGACCTAGCTGACATCAGTGACATAGTACTATATAGAAAGCCCCTTGTTATGCAGAGCATTTTGAGCAAATTAGGTTAGTTTTATCCCTAAGATGCGACTCACACCAGTCGACTAACACCTAGGTACCTATTTTACTGACAGGTGAACAATGACAGCAGATATCTTAAGGAAACACGTCATAATGTTCCCACCCGTACCGGAGATCGATCCCCGGACCTCAGTGTGTGAGCTGAGTGCACTAGCGATCGAGCTACGGGACACCCAACAATACTACTGGTGCAATACCACTGCCATACAATACCTCTCGTTTATAAGAGTGACAAACAAGCCCACTAACAAGCTTGTTGTCAAGTATGTCGGCAGTTTGTGATAATACATCCTACCTGGAGGGTATTCCGGAGATCAACGCCCCCGCGGCCCAGTCCACAACTAGGCCTCCCGGTGGATCAGGGCCTGATCAATCAGGCTGTTTCTGCTGGCCGCACGTAGTCCAACATACGAACCACAGCCCGGCTGATCCAGCACCGACTTTAAGTGTCTGTTCAGCTACCTCTTGAAGGCAGCCAGGGGCCTATTGGCAATTCCCCTTATGCCTGGTGGGAAGCTGTTGAACAGTCTTGGGCCCCGGACACTTACTGTGTTTCCTCAAGTGGAGGTATTTTGCATCGCCTGCTCATTCTTTTGCTTTCGTAGGGAGTGATTTCTGTGCGCAGATTAGGGACCATTCCTTCTACGATTTTCCAAGTGTACTTTATGATATCTCTCTCGCCTGCGCTCCAGCGAGTATAAGTCAAGTGCTTCCAAGTAGTTAAGGAGAATAACAGAACTCATATGTGCAGTAAAGGTTCTCTGTACATTCTCTAGATCTGCAATTTCACCTGCTTTGAATGGAGATGTTAATGTACAGCAGTATTCCAGATGCTGTTTTCTTAAGTAAAATTGTAGTTGGGTCGTTGCTTCATGATTACTTGTGGAATATAAGGTTGTTAAAGCAGCGAGCTGTGATGAATTTACATGTTCATTATAATTTAAGGTGATTAAAATTTGGTAATTATATCAACTTGAGCTCTCAGCGAGTGTTGTGCCTGGATGGTAACTGCAGTGGTAACTGCAGTGGTAAGTGCAGTGGTAAATGCAGTGGTAACTGCAGTGGTAAGTGCTATAACATAGTCTTGAGTCCACGACCGCCATCCACTAATTTTCAGTTTCTTTCACTGCTGAGTGTGCTATCCCCCACGGTATCCCTGCTATCTTTCACAGTGTCCCTACTATCCACCAAGGTATCCCTGCTATCCACCAAGGTATCTCTGGTAACTACCACGGTATCCCTGCTTAAGTTTTCGGTATCCCTCACGTCTTACTCCTCGTGGCTGCTGCTGAAATTATATTTCAAATTGTTGTTTGTCTTGTTCAGGGGTCCCCGTTGTTCCCCTGTTACCCATGGTCCCCGTGTTACCTTTGGTCCCCCCGGGTCCCCGTGTTGCCTTTGGTCCCCCGGGTCCCCGTGGCCACTGTTGGCTCTGTGGTCATTGCTTTTTTTTCTGGTTATATTGCTTTGTTGTTATTGTAGCTAGTGTTGGCTGTGTGTGTGTGTGTGTGTGTGTGTGTGTGTGTGTGTGTGTGTGTGTGTGTGTGTATGTGTGTGTGTGTGTGTGTGTGTTTGTGTGTGTGTGTGTGTATGTGTGTGTGTGTGTGTGTGTGTGTGTGTGTGTATGTGTGTGTGTGTGTATGTGTGTGTGTGTGTATGTGTGTGTATGTGTGTGTGTGTATGTGTGTGTGTGTGTGTGTGTGTGTGTGTGTGTATGTGTGTGTGTGTGTGTGTGTGTGTGTGTGTGTGTGTATGTGTGTGTGTGTACTCACCTAGCTGTACCCACCTAGTTGAGGTTGCAGGGGTCGATCCCGAGCTCCTGGCCCCGCCTCTTCACTGATCGCTACTAGGTCACTCTCCATGAACCGTGAGCTTTATCATACCTCTGCTTAAAGCTATGTATGGATCCTGCCTCCAATACATCGCTTCCCAAACTATTCCACTTACTGACTACTCTGTGGCTGAAGAAATACTTCCTAACATCCCTGTGATTCATCTGTGTCTTCAACTTCCAACTGTGTCCCCTTGTTGCTGTGTCCCATCTCTGGAACATCCTGTCTTTGTCCACCTTGTAAATTCCTCTCAGTCTTTTGTATGTCGTTATCATGTCTCCCCTATCTCTCCTGTCCTCCAGTGTCGTCAGGTTGATTTCCCTTAACCTTTCCTCGTAGGACATACCTCTTAGCTCTGGGACTAGTCTTGTTGCAAACCTTTGCACTTTCTCAAGTTTCTTTACGTGCTTGGCTAGGTGTGGGTTCCAAACTGGTGCCGCATACTCCAATATGGGCCTAACGTACACGGTGTACAGGGTCCTGAACGATTCCTTATTAAGATGTCGGAATGCTGTTCTGAGGTTTGCTAGGCGCTCATATGCTGCAGCCGTTATTTGGATGATGTGCTCTTCAGGAGATGTGCCTGGTGTTATACTCACCACCCCAAGATCTTTTTCCTTGAGTGTACTCCGTCTGCGGTCTTCTTTGCCCTTCCCCAATCTTCATGACTTTGCACTTGGTGGGATTGAACTCCAGTTGTGTGTGTGCGTGTGTGTGTGTGTGTACTCACCTAATTGTGGTTGCAGGGATCGAGGCTCAGCTCTTGGCCCCGTCTCTTCACTGACCGCTACTGGGTCCTCCCTCTCCCTGCTCCATGAGCTTTATCACACCTCGTCTTAAAACTATGTACGGTTCTTGCCTCCACTACATCGCTTGCCAGACTATTCCACTTCCTAACAACTCTGTGGCTGAAGAAAAACTTCCTAACATCCCTTTGACTCATCTGAGTCTTCAGCAACCAATTGTGTCCCATCTCTGGAACATCGTGTGTGTGTGTGTGTGTGTGTGTGTGTGTGTGTGTGTGTGTGTGTGTGTGTGTGTGTGTGTGTGTGTGTGTGTGTGTGTGTGTGTGTGTGTGTGTGTGTGTGTGTGTGTGTGTGTGTGTGCGCGCGTGCGCTGGTTTGATTTAGGGTGAACTCTACGAAATGGCGTACTGCTTCCAATTACGGAGACAAAGACATAATTTTCAGAACACGATTTTATTGGTATGACGTGTAGCCCTATGTAGAGCCTGTGTCATAAACTGATAAACCTTTACACAGAGTTGTCCCAGTGAATCCTCGATCACCTTGTGTTCGTCTTCGTGTGCTTGTGCTGATGTGGTGTTGGGAAAATAGTACTAGTTGCTCGAATGTCTGCCCTTAAGTTGGATAGGCTCTGTAGTTGTTGGAACTCTGTGTCTGAACCGATGTTCTTGCTGCTACTCCTCAGGTACTGTGTTGGACAGCTGTTGTCGGTCGAAAGCTGGTTGGCACTAATATTTGTGTTGTCTCTAATTGTGGCGTTGTCTGTAACTGGACAGTGCCCTCTTTTACACTTTTTTTTTTTACATCGACTGCTTATTACGCAATCTAGTAATTTATTAATTTATTTTGTTTACTCTCTTTATTAGTGAAAACCACAAGTTGTTTACATGTTCATAAAGACCGATCCTTCAGTAAATATAATACTCGGGGAGGAGGAAGAGGCATGAGCTTTATATCCCAGGAAGGTGATCCACGATATACTGTCAAACACTTCCAGGCTTTGCAACTCTAAGGAGAAACCTACGTTAATTCTCAGACTAGACTCTGCAAGGACAACAACTTTGCCAATTCGTATGATTTTCCCGGAAGCTGCTCAGTGAAGGTGGGTGAGGAATGAGAGAGAGAGAGAAAAGAAAAAGTTCTTACATGGTAAAATGTATCAAAGGAGAACGATGCCTACTGTGAGAAAAACTTAGAAAATGTTAAACTGGCCTTATCATATAAAGAAAATGGGAGTGCTTCCTTCAGAATTCAATGGAAATATCAAACACGAGATAAACATGGGAACAAGAGGAAGGCTGAGGAAAAAAAGGAAGAAAATGGTTAAGGAGGGGGGGAACGTGACACACTACCTTCATCTTATCTTCACTTAACAGGTTTAATTTTCTTACAAGATACTTTCCCTCTAAACTTACAAATTATTTTTTCCTTAAATGTTTCTACTTTACACTTGCGTAAAGTTACATTAGGTAACATAAATATATAAAACGGATATTTGCCCACATACAAATAAACTAAAGAAAACCTTACAGTGAAAACGTGAGGTAACTCAGTAGCTAATTAGCACCAGGTAATGTTGCAATCTGCACGAGAATAACCGGTAAGCTAGGCAGCAACAGCAGCAGCTTCGTCTGTACCTTGTTCACTTTGACGGTGAAATTACAACAGTGGGCGAAGTCAAGTTAAGTGGAGACAGCCTTATTTCTCTTGTATAAGAAACAAAGTGGAAAGAGCAACATTTCACTTGAGCTTAAAGACACATTACACTTAGGATTTAGCGACTAGGCTTAGGATACAGTGCAATGCTGGACGAAATGTCGACTAAAATAAAGGTGGGCTTTGCATTACGTGTCCTTATAGCTGCTTACCGACTTGTTGCCACGAGTCACCAACATTTCTCCTGTGGTCCTCTTCCTAATTAATAGCACTCCCCGTTGCCCAACTTCCTATTAAACTCTTAGTGGCTGCTCAGCCACACATATATTTTCAGACATTTACTGATCCAGCTTTCCCCAATATCTTTCAGGAGAAATTTTCATTCAACAGATGTCTATTATTTCCTTGCATTAACACCGTCACTCTGCTTGCACTCCCTTAAGGGTTTAGCTTATAATAATAATAATAATAATAATAATAATAATAATAATAATAATAATAAATTATTATTATTATTAATTTGTTGTTAGGTAAGACACATATGCAACAGTTAGGTATCTTTATTATGAAACGTTTCGCCTACATAGTAGGCTTCTTCAGTCAAGTACAGAAAAGTTGATAGAAGCAGAAGATACTTGAAGACGATGTAATCAGTCCATCACCCTTAAAGTTTTGAGGTGGTCAGTCCCTCAGTCTGGAGAAGAGCATTGTTCCATAGTATGAAACAATATATTGTTTCATACTATGGAACAATGCTCTTCTCCAGACTGAGGGACTGACCACCTCAAAACTTTAAGGGTGATGGACTGATTACATCGTCTTCAAGTATCTTCTGCTTCTATCAACTTTTCTGTACTTGACTGAAGAAGCCTACTATGTAGGCGAAACGTTTCATAATAAAGATACCTAACTGTTGCATATGTGTCTTACCTAACAACCTGTCGGTATTTTATACCATTTTAATGTTCAATCTATTATTAATTTGCTTACACTGCTCTCTGTCGCATCTTACCAGTTTTAAAACACTAATATTTACTGTTTTCTTTTCGTTGGTACAGTGAATACTATACAAACAAATTCTCTATGTTCTGTTTTTTCGGTTTGTTTGTATTTTTGTCAGAACAGTAATATTTATACTATTTTTGTTAGTACAGTAATAGTCTGTTTTTGTTTTGTTAGTACAGTAATAGTCATGTTTCTTTTTTGTTGATTAAAAAAACCTGTTTTGCAGAAGCCTACAAGAACCTAATAATTAGCAAGAGTAACATCCCAGGCGCCCATCTAGCCTTCCATTCCCTCAGGAGTGTAAATATATCAAGAGTGCTCGAACAACTTTATATTTAAGTGCCCGTCTTTTGAACGGCTCAAACAACGTACAAGTGATTGTTTATCCTAACCTTCACAGAGTCCAGACGTCTAAAATTCTCACTAAACCAAAACCAAACAATACCAAAAGCTGTGTGGAAGGGAAAGAACAAAAAATTCTGAAGAGGTGAAGGGAGAGGTGATAAACAGTGTGAGAGGAAAGGTGAGACTACTTGAAAACAAGCGTAAGTGTTTACATTAAAGGAACGCTACTTTCCAACCTTGCCAAGACAATAACGACGTATAATTCACAATACTGTGGCTCTCTTCCTTTACACTAAGGTTTAATTGAAGCAGTAAGGAAAAAAAATCTATGACAAAACGTGGCGTTGAACTTTAGATGAAAAAGCAATATATTCTGGCTTCTCAGAGGGTGTTAAGGAGGCTAGGCCAAGGGTCTAAGCTTGCTCCACAAGACTCCTCTTAAATCACTGCTGTTTTAATTAACTATTCTGTTTCAGTTTTAGTTTGCCACAACTGTTTGTGCTGGTCTTGCTATCGAGGTTGTTACTTTATTCGTAAGCTATATTGTCCCTTCTTCCCTTTTCCTACTCTCCTGTTCCATCTGTTTATCTCCCTCCCTTTCCTCCTTTCCTATTCCTTCCTCCATTCTTTTCACATTCTGCTCTCACCATTCTCAAAAGCCATCCTTTCCTCTCCACTCTCTGCCATTACCCTCCAGTCCTCCCCTTCCTCTCTCTCCCAATCTTTCTGACGCTCCTCCGTTACCAGAAAAAACTCTGTTCCGCTTCTAAACACACCAGTGAAGCAGCTATTCACGATGTAAGGAACATGCAAGGTGCTGTGTGGGGGGGAATTGTGGAAGAACTGTGAGGGAGTGTGGGGTGCTGTGAGGGAGTGTGGGGTGCTGTATAGGATGATTACGAGGGTGCTGTGTAAGATGAATTGCAGGGTGCTGTGTGGGGAATGTATGAGAGGCAGTGTATGAGGACATTAATACGCCAGTCAACACCTCACAGCATTGCCTTTCACAAACAGTACCAAGTTTAACATTCATTGTTTATCGGTAAATATAAATGAACTTTAAAAAACATAATTCACAGGTGGGAAAGACTTGTCTATCGTTACATATTGTTACAGAAAGGAATCTTTATGATGGTGAATCATTTTTCACCGAAACGTTGATGTACTTTAATTAATGCCCAAGGAAGTTGCAAGCTGTTCTCAAGTGCTATGAATTGTACACCAGTTTATCACTTGACTCTTGCTCCTGTCTTGACACCATCACTTCTACATTGGAGGTAACCTTCACACAAGTAGCTCCTACACTCAGAACAGGATAAGAAACACTCAATATAAGTTATAAAAATAGATTTATTTCGCCTGGAATTTCCGGCCTTCTTTCCTGAGTCTTCCTGTAATATTACATAGTAAATCTTCAGCAGCTGTCTAGGATTATTATTATATTCATGAAAAAGCATTAAACCCTCCACGGCCATATAGCTCCTGAGAAACGTGAGGTGATCATGTATGATACAAGGAAGGGAAGAGTAGCTCCAACAGATGATCCCCTCAGGAGGGTTCCTTGATGTTGGTGAGGGGCTCTTGATTTAGGGAATTGGATCTGTGCTCCATTTCCCCGAATTAAGCCTGAATGCCTTCCACATCCCTCCCCCCAGGCGCTGTATAATCCTACGGGTTTAGCGCTTCCCCTTGATTATAATAATAATAAACCAACAGATGAGACCTTTACTGGCATTGATGCACCACTCTTAAAGGATAGTCTGTAAAGAATTTGTATTTTAGTATGATGGCTTAAAGCGTAAAAAACTGATCATACATTAGTACCTTCAAAATTACCTAGAAATTGCATCCCGTAGTTCTGACGTCTGGAAAATACTAAATTCCGGGAACCTTTCCATCTGTGCAACTTTTCAGCACCACCAAAGAAAATTACTTACTTTTCAGACAAATCTGAAGTTCGAAAAAATCTAAGACACATTTTGTTTCGAACTGCCCATCAGTGTGAGCCGCACAGATGAGCAGCAGTCCATCAAATGAAACACTTCAATCACTGAGGTCGCGCACATTCTCAGAGATGATAACTCTGAGTCGGTGACTTGCTTATATATTCTATATTTTTTGTAATAAAGCTGGTAGAATTACCGACAATATGTAAAGTAAAAGGACACAAGTGCAACTAATGTGACAACTAATGTTTGTAACGGCTTGACAAAGCTCCTGGAGAGCGAAACGTTGCCACAATAAAATGTCACATTAGTTGCACTTGTGTCCTTTTACTTCTACATTTCTTGCTATATTCACTCCGCTTCTTACATACCCATGAGGAATGACAACTATAAAAGACAACATTAACGCTACAGAGTGTTAGTTGGTAATAAGTAGCACACATGCGTACATTCCTTTCGAACGTAACTGTAAAGGCAACATCAGTGCCTTTACAGTTGCGTGCAGGTAGCACACATAAGCGCATTGTTTTCATACTCGTCCACCAGATATTAATTCAGCCTACGAATAAATAATAAGACGGAACACTGTTTGGGACATTAAACACTACACGAGACCTAAAAAAATAATAGGGTAGACATTGACCTAGTGTTCCCATAGGTAGTTATGTTAGGTTCCCTAAAAATGTGAGCAACCATCTCTTGGTTCTTGAAACGTATGTAAAGTATTGGGGTCGCGGGAGGACGTTAAAATGGGCCGCCCACGGCCCTAATGTACGCCAAATATTAAATCCCTCTGAGCGTTCCGCAGGATGGGTAAGTCTCAAGAGAGGGAAGGAGAGGAAGGTGAGAGAGAGAGAGAGAGAGAGAGAGAGAGAGAGAGAGAGAGAGAGAAAGTATGCTTTCACCATCAATAACAAGCACATATCTTCATTTAGGCACAGGTACACACAAGTACAATTATCATACATGTGTAAACTACCTAGGATACCCCAGAAAAAGTCAAAGTGGCTTATTTTCATGGAAAAAATCATGACGGGTTAAGGGAAGGTTACCGGCAATAGTAACCATAGGAATTTCTGCAACAATAGACGATTTAGATGTTTTGAGAGCAGCAATAATCATATTTAAAGCACAGACGAGTGTCAGGGGAAAGTAGTGCTACTGTCCATGAGTGGGTGGTCAGAGAAAGTAGTGGTATTATCTCTGAGAAGGCTCAAGAAATCGTAATGACACGATTGCAAACAAACCATACCCCCGGCCGGGATTGAACCCGCGGTCAGAGAGTCTCAAAACTCCAGCCCGTCGCGTTAGCCACTAGACCAGCTAGCCACAAAAAGATTCATCCAACTAGGTATATTTCTACACCATAGGAAGGTTAGCACAGGCACCACTGTGACCACAAATGCAAGTTTTTACAGACGAATCTCCAGCTAGCGTGGCCGTGACGAACTCTAGCTCAAGTCCCTTCACTGCCGTCAACATGACTCAGTGAAGGGACTTGAGCTAGAGTTCGTCACGGCCACGCTAGCTGGAGTTTCGTCTGTAAAAACTTGCATTTGTGGTCACAGTGGTGCCTGTGCTAACCTTCCTATGGTGTAGAAATATACCTAGTTGGATGAATCTTTTTGTGGCTAGCTGGTCTAGTGGCTAACGCGACGGGCTGGAGTTTTGAGACTCTATGACCGCGGGTTCAATCCCGGCCGGGGGTATGGTTTTTTCTGAGAAGGCAGTCTTGGGGGAAATCCTTGAGAGGTTGGTAAGGGGAACTTCAGACGAGGCGAGGCTTGACAGCTCCACCCCCACCCTTGCATGACAACATGTACATTAGCCAATGAGAGGTGGAACAGGAGCAGTATAGGGTGACCCTTTCCCTCCCCATCCCTCCATGGAGCACTCTCCCTCCCTCCCTGGTGCACACTCCCTCCCTCCCTCACTGGAGCATTCTCTCTCCCACCTTCCAACACTGGTGCCACCTAGAGCACCCTCATCCAGCCTTGTCAGTTGTAATGCCTTGCACTCCGTGCTACCAGGACCGTACGGAAGCAGCACCGGCCGCATTGCACAATATTACCCTTGTTTGCTTCGTATATCACTATCACTGCTTAACTGTACGATATTAACTCTTCGTCTGAGACACGAGTACCACTGTTAGAATTGGATATTAACTCCGTTAGTTATTTTAAACTAGTTTATTTATTCTGTGGCGAAAGTGATTCAGAATATAACAGAGATTTGAAATAAAGACTAAATAAACTTAAAAGTTATGCGTAAGTAATTTCCACTGAATAAGTAGTATTTTTATCGTGTTGGAAAACATTTCACGTGTGTGATTAGTGTTCTGTGTACGCAATAGCGTATGTACCTCTCCATACTTGAAAGACTAGAGTGTGCCTCTCCATACTGGAAAGACTAGAGTGTGCCTCTCCATACTGGAAAGACTGGAGTGTGCCTCTCCATACTGGAAAGACTAGAGTGTCCCTCTCCATACTGGAATGACTCGAGTGTGCCTCTCCATACTGGAAAGACTAGAGTGTGCCTCTCCATACTGGAAAGACTGGAGTGTGCCTCTCCATACTGGAAAGACTAGAGTGTGCCTCTCCATACTGGAAAGACTAGAGTGTGCCTCTCCATGCTGGAAAGACTGGAGTGTGCCTCTCCATACTGGAAAGACTGGAGTGTGCCTCTCCATGCTGGAAAGACTAGAGTGTGCCTCTCCATACTGGAAAGACTGGAGTGTGCCTCTCCATACTGGAAAGACTAGAGTGTGCCTCTCCATACTGGAAAGACTAGAGTGTGCCTCTCCATGCTGGAAAGACTGGAGTGTGCCTCTCCATACTGGAAAGACTGGAGTGTGCCTCTCCATGCTGGAAAGACTAGAGTGTGCTTCTCCATACTGGAAAGAGTGGAGTGTACCTCGGTATGCCCAAGATGCCGGTGCATGCTCTTCGCGGAAGCAGTTGTTTACTAATCTATGATAAAGTATATTAGTGTCTTGAATGTAATGAACTGCAACTAGATTATGGTCACACACACACACACACATGAAACAGCACGGATTTAGGAATGAGATATACCGTTTTACTAAATTTGTTTATTGTTGCGACAGTCACAGAAATTATATTATAAAAAAAAGAGGGATGGATGGATATATTCACCAAAAATTAATCCATTAAACTTAAGAAGAACATGCAAGAATACAAGTTAAAATGAGAGGGTAACGAGTCGGGTCCCACAAATATCAGTAATTGGACCGCTACTCTTCTTAATATATATGTAAATGACTTCCAAGAAGAATGTGTATGTTAAGTGGTGTAAAAATAATGAGAGTAATATGAGTAGAAGAAGACAGAGGTAGGGTCCTAGCAGACCTGTACACTCTGTAGGAATGGTCCAGAAATGGCTAGTGGAGTTCAATCTAAACATATGCAAAGTCAAACAGAAACTTGAACTGTTATTGCAGAAAATTATCTTGTCATATCAAATGCATTTCCGGATGTGTACTTGAACTATATAACTTCAGTGACATCTGACTCCCATACCTGAAAACAGTATTCAGGTACGTAAATAAAGAATACTTCAGAATATTATACACAATACGTATCAGGCACATCAGAGCATGTGGCCTCAGTGCGGAGTTCTCGTCTAATCAAACTCGTACGAACCTCGTCGAAAAGACTTGCAACAAGACTGGTCCCAGAGATAAGAAGAATACACCATGAGGGACTTAAGAAAATAAACCTGACGACAGGGAAAGGGCTAAGGATGTGGAATACATAAAATTAAGAAAAACTAATAAGGGAGATAAGAATAGACTAGTTGAAATGTGCAGACCGAAAAACACTGTAGAAGATATAGATGAGCCGTAGTGACGTTAGGTCTCAAAGAATTAGACATACGGTACAAATTGGACGAAAAAGTGGAAGCAAATATTGGACACAGTTTCAAGAGTAGAAAGCGCCCAGGAGGCCATAGACCGTAATGCCAGTTAACTGCTGAAAATAAGGCGGTGTCAGGAGCAGAGACTGGACTACCGCAAATGCAAATTGGTAAGTACGTCTCCACGAACTCTATATCAATTACTGTAATAAATAACATAGTTGTTTCACTCGACCCTTCAAGAGGGTCCTTGATATTGAAGGGTTCTTGGTCCAAGGAACTGTAGGTATTTTCCCTTTCCTTGGATCAAAACTGATTACCTTTCATTCCCATGATCTGTATGACCCCTAAGAGTTTGCGTTTCCCCTTAAAAAAATGTGGAATGGAAGGTAGTACTGGTGATGACAGGTGTGAGGAAAGATGGTGAAGCAGTATGGTAGTGACAGTGACTAATATCATAATGAAAATAGCGATGAAGTGAGAAACAGCAAGTGCAGAATAAAAATAAAATATAAAAAAAATGTATTTCACAATAAAAGAATAAATGAATAAAAATATGAACTAAAAAAAAAGCACAAAGCCACACGCCCCAATATTCCCACAAATATACATGAAACTAAATCGCCGAACAAATCAGAGACTAGAAAAATAAATTTCAATAAAGAAGCAAATAACAAAAGGCCAACCCACATAATACATAAGTCAAGCCAATTGCCCTGAACATAAATAAATTATTTTACCCTGCACAAGTCTGAGTGGGGAGGTTTGGTTCATGGAGGCACCTGAACAGTGATCTCTCTGCACTTCTGGCAAGACAGATACTGAATGAATAATGAATGTTTCCTTCCTCCACTCGATTGAAATTGGATAATGTGAAGGCGTGTCAGGTGACCCTCTAGGGAGACACAGTGGCCATCTGGCGGGTCCTCTGGCAGCAGTACTACTACACGAGGTTCCTTGCGGATCCAGGAGAGACAGCTGAAGGTGTATGACTCTTATCATTCGTACCGGTATGCCCACCAATATTATTAACCAAAAGACGAATGCACAGTTTATACTCTTGTCTAAACAAGCGGTTTAGCTAAGCCTTTGCTCAGTTGTTAAGGTGCCGTCCTTATTCTGCGCGCAAGGTAAGGTAACAGGTGATTTCCAAGAACAAAAGCATTACCCGTCGCGGCGGAAGTGACTGTTGTTCAGGGTGGGTATATGGTTCCTTATCATTTATGCTTAGAGCAGCCACCCCCCTTGCTTTCTTTACTTGCTTTCTTTACCTTGGCTTCTCCTGGATCCCCGGAAACTGCGACACTTTTCTGACCCCTGCACGACCATGGACCTGTTTCACAACTCTGAATTGCTTCCAGGAAATAAATTGTTTGCAAAACCCGTGCCGGCATTCTATCTAACCCCTCTGGTACCACTTCCCCTGGACCATGGACCCTGCTTCCTCCACGACGCAACGACAATTCTCGGATAATATGCGTAACAAATGACAAAGTGGCTTGAAGCCATCTTCCAAAACACCACGACAAATAACAGACGATAATGATACTGTAGCTCATTTTCCTTCTTGCTCACATTCTAAGAAACAAATCAACAAAACACCTCTTTTAATACAGAAAGTATTTAGTCAACAAATCTTGACAATTTTCTTTTCCTTCCAGCCAGCACACCATCGTATTAGTAAGGAACTCATGACCTCCGTGGGTTAAAATGTCTCCAACTCCTAAGGAGTTGGATGCGCATTTGTACGGTAAATAATGCACACTAGGCGACCAACCTTTCGTAGATCCACAGTACTGGCATCGTCTCAGTCATAATAGACACATTTCTTCTTCAAATCGAGTTGTGGGACTGTCATCATCTCGAATATAAAACAAGAATTTATTGACTGAAGCCCACACAGTCAAGAGCAACTCAAATTACATCTCCCTATTAGCAAAGTTGAAAGCTGTTTTAATCCAGCCCGCAGAGACGATTCTTTGAATATGATAATGGTATACAATACGGACAAGTTGATAAGCAAGACACAAATAATGACCCGCACATAGGAGAGAGCAGCTTATGAAGACGTTTCGATCCGACTTGGACCTTTTACAAAGTCACACTGTTCCAGTCACTGTATTGTGCCTTTCTGCCATTTATTGATAAGCAAGACACATGTGCAACAGTTAGGTATTTTTATTCCGAAATGTTTCGCCTACACAGTAGGCCTCTTCAGTCGAATGCGTCTCATCAACTTACCAATATTTTACCAATATCATATTCACATTGTCAGACACCGCAACACAACGGTATCTTGGTACAGAGGACATTTTCGACAACTTTTCCTGACCACTGGTTGCGATTAAGTTGGGTTTGATTTGAGAAGGGCCTACCCAGTAGGTTTGCTGCACTCCCTCTCAATGATTACCTTTTTGGTTCTACTTATGTCAATGAAGATTTTCTCCGCCTCACCTTGACGTTGTGGTTAAGCTTCACAATGTTCCACACTATGGAACAGAACTCTTATCCAGGCTGAAGGACGACTATTTCAAAACCACGTCTTCAAGGGTGATGGACTGATTATATCGTCTTTACATCCCTACTGCTTCTACTGCCTCCTCCGTATTCAACTGAAGAAGCCTACTGTGTAGGCAAAACGTTTCGGAATCAAGATACCTATATATTCGAACAACGTAGCAAGACTAACCTTCGGCTAACGGGACTTTCCAGACTTTCCATCCTCAGTCTACATCGTGGGACAATGCTTAAAACTGAGTTCAAACCAATACTTCAATAATGTCGACAATGCTGGTGCTCTGACCATCAGGCAAAACATTGCGAAACATGGACAGAATATAGAGTCTGCGGAGCAGCAGTTCATAGAAATTTATCCAGCAACCAGCCTCCTACTTACCTGAACTAAGGTAAAAAACGGTCGTCATTGCCCAGTTTTCCTTTGAGAAAGTAAAATACGTTGTTCAAAAGGTTAAAAAAAAAAAAGGTATGTCACACAACAGAGCAGTGATTCAACTTTGTCTCCAAGAAGTAATACCACGAACATCCTACTCCAGAGCTAGACACCTACGGCGCCTAGTAGAAACCTCTACTAGTCACCTCAAGTGTTCAATCCTTATGACGTCCTCACCTCTGACATTCCTACCTCTTCATACTCTGCTATCTTCACTAACTCTCGACCCACTCTTCTTCAGCCATTCTTTCGAGACATCAGCCACAATCTCAAAGACTCAGCAGTTTCCAAAACTCCCTGCCAATTTACCGTCCTATCAGCTTTACTTTTTTTTTTCTTACAGTCTATGTAAAACACTAATTTCTACATTTATACCAGCTAAAAACAAATACTACTTTCAGCCCTCATATTTCCACTAGTTCATACTGACCCACACTGACCCCTGTATCTCGGGAACAAAAAAACTCTCACAATCTCTTTCCGTCATGGCAACTGCCAATATCTCTCTCAGCTTTATTTTCCTCTTTCACCTTTTACGTCATACTACATTCCACTAACATAACTGAAGAAACGATTGAAGCCATACTGACATTTATCGAAGAGACAAAGCCCAAAAAAGAACCTCTGAAAACATCTCAATTTAAACGAAGAACATCAACAAAATCGTTAACTAAACCTAAATGATTATACGCTATAGCTTTCAGATTCTCACCTTCCATAACCCTTTACACACAACTCCCACATATCTATGTTCTAACGTTATACGTAAATATTTGTTAGCTGCATGTATTTCGGTCGTGGTGTGATCTTAGAAAAGTATTCCCATACTGCATAACCCCAGCTGCAGAGTGCAGTATAATGTCATAATGCGGTTAAATATTAGCGTTGAATATTTGAAGCGTATCATAAGAGACATTCATAAGTTTTCACACAGAAACTAATTTACCAATTTCTTCAATAAAAATGGCAAATTAGGACAAACACAGCCCAAAACTACGCCAAACCTTCCGGTAAGAAACACCAGCTTTGAAGCCAAGCTGAAGAGGCATAGTCTTGTTATCTCAGAGAGACAATAATATCCACCAGCAGCTTGAAACTGTTCAGAATATGCATTATCAAGTTATCAGCAGTGAAGTCAATTTTGATGAGGCATTTAGAATTATCGTACGAAAACCAGCATTCAATTTTCCAAATTTCTTCCACAAAAAAGGCAAAATTGCACCTACACAGGCCAAAATCAATCCAAACTTTTCTTTAAGTAACACTGAACAGCATTTATGGTGTAAGTATATAAGTAAATAAAAGGAAAAAAATATTATATATGTCAGAGACACTGCAAGTACAATTCAGAAGTATAGTCTTGTTGCAGGGCTTACTTTACAACAGTATATATATATATATATATATATATATATATATATATATATATATATATATATATATATATATATATATATATATATATATATATATATATAATATATAATATATGTGTCGTGCCGAATATGTAAAACTGGTCAATTAGCAAGAACTCATTTAAAATTAAGTCCTTTCAGAAATTTTCTCTTATACGTTTAAAGATATATTTTTTTTCATTATTGTTAATGTAAAAAATTTTAATTTTGCAACAAAAGAATCTTAGAAAACTTACCTAACCTTATTATAACAAGATCAATTTATTTTAGCCTAACCCAGCTAAATATATTTTAAATACGTTTGCAATTTAGTACTAAACAAACACAATCAAATATATTTTTTTCGTTAGGTTCAGAATGATTTTGGCGAAATTATTGCATACACAAATTTTCATTTGTCCTATATGGCAAGGTGAGCGTTGCTATTTAAGCCAAGATCGCAAGTTCTGCCTATTCGGCACGACATTATATATATATATATATATATATATATATATATATATATATATATATATATATATATATATATATATATATATATATATATGTGTGTGTGTGTATATATATATATGTATTTTTTTTTTTTTTTTTTTCAACAAGTCGGTCGTCTCCCACCGAGGCAGGGTGACCCAAAAAAAGAAAGAAAATCCCCAAAAAGAAAATACTTTCATCATCATTCAACACTTTCACCACACTCACACATTATCACTGCTTTTGCAGAGGTGCTCAGAATATAACAGTTTAGAAGCATATACGTATAGAGATACACAACATATCCCTCCAAACTGCCAATATCCCAAACCCCTCCTTTAAAGTGCAGGCATTGTACTTCCCATTTCCAGGACTCATATATATTATATATATATATTATATATATATATATATATATTAAATAAGATCACAAAAACAGGTGATTTCAAAATATGCAAAACAACCACTCTGAAAGAATAGAGAAATTCCAAGCGCTTTCGTGACTACTCACATTATCAAGGAACTATGAAAGTAAAGCATCCAATGAAGCTATATAAGGGGTCCGGCCAGCACCTCACTATCAGATCCCACAACAGTTAAACACGTGACGCGCGGCGACCCAACTTGGATAGGTCCCTTGCACAACTCACCCCCAAGCTATTCTACCCAAGAAAATTTAAAAATTATTATTTGTCCAGTGTATTATTAAATTCTTCCCAAATTCTATTAATTATAAATGGATCTAATTTATATAAACCAAAGGAAATATTCATATTATTGTCAAAACTGCTTTTTATGAAACAAGATTCAATTATATTCCTGTCGACCATGGACTTGCTTGATACTACTTTCTCAACTTTTTGAAAATCAATTGGATGGTTAAAATCTCTTACATGAATAAATAGAGCATTGGAATCTTGTCCAGTTCTAATGCTATATTTATGTTGTTTTAATCTTAGTTCGAGATTTTTACCAGTTTGACCGTAATAAACTTTATCGCAAATTTTACAAGGAATCTTATAGACACATCCATCAACATTTTGGGGGGAATTCTTTATCAAAAGTTTTTTCACTGTATCAAGATTTTTGAATACAACAAGCAGTTTTGACAATAATATGAATATTTCCTTTGGTTTATATAAATTAGATCCATTTATAATTAATAGAATTTGGGAAGAATTTAATAATACACTGGACAAATAATAATTTTTAAATTTTCTTGGGTAGAATAGCTTGTGGGTGAGTTGTGCAAGGGACCTATCCAAGTTGGGTCGCCGCGCGTCACGTGTTTAACCGTTGTGGGATCTGATAGTGAGGTGCTGGCCGGACCCCTTATATAGCTTCCTTGGATTCTTTACTTTCATAGTTCCTTGATAATGTGAGTAGTCACGAAAGCGCTTGGAATTTCTCTATTCTTTCAGAGTGGTTGTTTTGCATATATATATATATATATATATATATATATATATATATATATATGTATATATATATGTATATATATGCAAAACAACCACTCTGAAAGAATAGAGAAATTCCAAGCGCTTTCGTGACTACTCACATTATCAAGGAACTATGAAAGTAAAGCATCCAAGGAAGCTATATAAGGGGTCTGGTCGGCACCTCACTATCAGATCCCACAACGGTTTAAACACGTGACGCGCGGCGAGCCAACTTGGAAAGGTCCTTGGCACAACTCACCCCACAAACTATTCTACCCAAGAAATAAGAAATTTTAAAGATTATTTGTCCAGTGTATTATTAAATTCTTCCCAAATTCTATTAATTATAAATGAATCTAATTTATATAAACCAAAGGAAATATTCATATTATTGTCAAAACTGCTTTTTATGAAACAAGATTCAATTATATTCCTGTCGACCATGGACTTGCTTGATACTACTTTCTCAACTTTTTGAAAATCAATTGGATGGTTAAAATCTCTTACATGAATAAATAGAGCATTGGAATCTTGTCCAGTTCTAATGCTATATTTATGTTGTTTTAATCTTAGTTCGAGATTTTTACCAGTTTGACCGTAATAAACTTTATCGCAAATTTTACAAGGAATCTTATAGACACATCCATCAGCATTTTGGGGGGAATTCTTTATCAAAAGTTTTTTTACTGTATCGAGATTTTTGAATACAACTTTAATATTAAAAGTCTTAAGAAGAGAAGGCATATCAACCAAGTTTTCATGGTAAGGGAGAACCAACATATTTTTATTTGAATAAGGCTGGTTGTCCCTTTTTGGATTGTAAAAAGTATTTCTGGCAACTTTAAAAGATTTATCAATTACATTTCTTGGGTATTTTAAATCATTACCTATTTCATAAATTTTGGATATTTCCTCATCTATGAACTCAGGACTACAAATTCGTAAAGCTCTCAGAAACATTGATGAGAAAACAGACAGTTTGACTCTATCTTGATGCGAGGAATAATAGTGGACATAGGAACAGTTATTAGTAGGTTTTCTGTAAATTTTAAATTGGAATTCATTATTACCCTTAATAATTAAAACATCTAGAAAAGGCAATGAGTTATTTTCTTCAAACTCAACAGTAAAGTTTATTGAATGGGCTAAGCTATTTAATTTTCCAAGGAAATGGTGTATATCTACATTTTTGGGCATAAGACACAAAATATCATCAACATATCTGAACCATTTAGCTCTATTAGGGAGGATTGTGTTAAGTAACCTTGTTTCAAAAAATTCCATGTATAGGTTACTAAGAACAGGTGAAAGAGGATTTCCCATTGCCATACCAAACTTCTGAGTGTAAAATTTATCATTAAATACAAATTTTGCATCAACAATGCAAAGTTTAATAAGTTTAATGATAGTAGGAACTGGCAATGGTAAATCATAGTTAACGAGTTCTTCAGATAAGAAACTTAATAAATCATCAACAGGAACTTTCGTAAACAAGGAAGTAACATCAAAACTAACCATGTTAAAATCATTTAGGTCAGTCAAGGAGCTTAATTTATCAACCAAGTCTATGTTGTTTTTAACATTAAAGTTAGAAATTTTGCCAACAATAGGGCTCAAAATATCAACAAGCCATTTGGATAATTTATATGAAACTGACCCTATGGAGCTAATAATTGGTCTGACTGGATTCCCTGGTTTGTGTGTTTTTATTAGTCCATACATGTAAGGCAAAGATGGATTAGTGGAAGTAAATTGTTTGACTAATTCATCTTTGCCTTTCAGTAGAAGTTTTATTGTTTTATTGAAATTGCTGTTAACGGTTTCTAGGGGATTTTTCCTAAGTTTAGAATAGGTTTCAGTATCATCTAAGAGATTATTCATTTTTTCTTGGTAATCAGACCAATTATTAGCTCCATAGGGTCAGTTTCATATAAATTATCCAAATGGCTTGTTGATATTTTGAGCCCTATTGTTGGCAAAATTTCTAACTTTAATGTTAAAAACAACATAGACTTGGTTGATAAATTAAGCTCCTTGACTGACCTAAATGATTTTAACATGGTTAGTTTTGATGTTACTTCCTTGTTTACGAAAGTTCCTGTTGATGATTTATTAAGTTTCTTATCTGAAGAACTCGTTAACTATGATTTACCATTGCCAGTTCCTACTATCATTAAACTTATTAAACTTTGCATTGTTGATGCAAAATTTGTATTTAATGATAAATTTTACACTCAGAAGTTTGGTATGGCAATGGGAAATCCTCTTTCACCTGTTCTTAGTAACCTATACATGGAATTTTTTGAAACAAGGTTACTTAACACAATCCTCCCTAATAGAGCTAAATGGTTCAGATATGTTGATGATATTTTGTGTCTTATGCCCAAAAATGTAGATATACACCATTTCCTTGGAAAATTAAATAGCTTAGCCCATTCAATAAACTTTACTGTTGAGTTTGAAGAAAATAACTCATTGCCTTTTCTAGATGTTTTAATTATTAAGGGTAATAATGAATTCCAATTTAAAATTTACAGAAAACCTACTAATAACTGTTCCTATGTCCACTATTATTCCTCGCATCAAGATAGAGTCAAACTGTCTGTTTTCTCATCAATGTTTCTGAGAGCTTTACGAATTTGTAGTCCTGAGTTCATAGATGAGGAAATATCCAAAATTTATGAAATAGGTAATGATTTAAAATACCCAAGAAATGTAATTGATAAATCTTTTAAAGTTGCCAGAAATACTTTTTACAATCCAAAAAGGGACAACCAGCCTTATTCAAATAAAAATATGTTGGTTCTCCCTTACCATGAAAACTTGGTTGATATGCCTTCTCTTCTTAAGACTTTTAATATTAAAGTTGTATTCAAAAATCTCGATACAGTAAAAAAACTTTTGATAAAGAATTCCCCCCAAAATGCTGATGGATGTGTCTATAAGATTCCTTGTAAAATTTGCGATAAAGTTTATTACGGTCAAACTGGTAAAAATCTCGAACTAAGATTAAAACAACATAAATATAGCATTAGAACTGGACAAGATTCCAATGCTCTATTTATTCATGTAAGAGATTTTAACCATCCAATTGATTTTCAAAAAGTTGAGAAAGTAGTATCAAGCAAGTCCATGGTCGACAGGAATATAATTGAATCTTGTTTCATAAAAAGCAGTTTTGACAATAATATGAATATTTCCTTTGGTTTATATAAATTAGATTCATTTATAATTAATAGAATTTGGGAAGAATTTAATAATACACTGGACAAATAATCTTTAAAATTTCTTATTTCTTGGGTAGAATAGTTTGTGGGGTGAGTTGTGCCAAGGACCTTTCCAAGTTGGCTCGCCGCGCGTCACGTGTTTAAACCGTTGTGGGATCTGATAGTGAGGTGCCGACCAGACCCCTTATATAGCTTCCTTGGATGCTTTACTTTCATAGTTCCTTGATAATGTGAGTAGTCACGAAAGCGCTTGGAATTTCTCTATTCTTTCAGAGTGGTTGTTTTGCATATTCTGAAATCACCTGTTTACTGTGATCTTATTGCATATCTATATATATATATATATATATATATATATATATATATATATATATATATATATATATATATATATATATAGAGAGAGAGAGAGAGAGAGAGAGATACCACCACCCACCCTCTCTCTCCTGTGAACTTAATTGCAAACCTACAAGCCTCCTCTGGGATGACTTCACATCGCAAAATAGCAAGAATGTCTGTGCTGTCTGGCTATTGTCCCAGTAGTTACTGCAGTGTTTGTGGGTATACCACAAGGGACAAAAATTTTCTTAGATGTAAGGAACCTACTTGTTCCAACTACTGCCACACAGATTGCATTCCAGAAGAATTTTGTTGCAGCCATGTTGAAAATTTCAGAAAATTGAAGGATATCCATAATCCTGTGGTATATGTGGATACAAGCCTGGAGCTACAGGAGGAAGATTCAGAAGTCCTACCTCAGGGACTTCTGTCCAAAGATCAAGACTCCCCTCTTGGGCTGTGTTGTAAAGTTGCAGCTAAGATAATCCATCACAGGGAAGCACTTCATGAGCTCCTCAAATCATTAGATAACCTCCAAGCTATTGTAGAAGGTCAGTGCAAGCCTACATCAAGTGACGTAAGCTGCTCAGCTGATGGTGACACTATTGACAAAGACTGGAAGTCCCACACTGAGCTTAACTCAGGGGTAAATAACTGGTGGAATTCTGTCATCGCTAAGGTCCCACAGACTGACAGAGTTCAAAACACTACCTTTGGGAATTCTAACACAATTCCTCTGACCACCACAGAGGGAACAAATCCTCTTCCAAGCAACAAAGGAAACCTTGGATCTGTTAATTCTCCTACACCTGACATCTCTGCTTCAGCAACTGCCAGTCCACTTGACAGTGCACATACCATCTCTGATCCTACACCTGTCAGCACACCTGCCGACACTATTCCAGAATCTGGCAGCAGTGCTTCATCAGCAAGTTCTGAGTCAGGAGTTTCTCCACCAGAGATTGGTTCAGTTAATAATCAGGGAACTATCACTATCACTTCACCTGATCACCTACTGCGCCAAAGTGCGAACAGCAGGGACACATCTGTTAGAACTGGTAGAGGACGGGGCAGAGGACGTGGAAGAGGACGTGGAAGAGGAAGACATCTACAGTTGTCTCACCCTCCACTAACACAGTTCCAGCGGCAGAACCTGAGGACAAATCTGCAAAACACAGGAGGTGCAACAAATCATAGTCCACCCTCCCAGGCACCTAGGCTGTGCTCTCGCTGTCACCGGAAGGGGCACACAGCCAGCAACTGCCTGCGAGATACCAGGTGTAATTACTGCTACAAGAAAGGACATCAGCAGGACCAGTGTCGGAAGAAAAAGGAACTTGACAGGACCACCTGTTTAGAGGCCTGTTCTCAGAACAAACCAGCAGGATCTCTGAATTGGTGAACACTCTCACACGTCACTCACTCAGCTACTCCTATTCCAGCCCAGCAGGTGGTATTGTGCCTTATACAAGACCACAGACCTACATCCATGCAGCTGCCTCAGTACCCTACCTCTCTCAAGGGCAGGCACCTTACATGCCCTACACACCCACCACCTCAAGCTGACCACATCATCATGAGGAGCCAGTCTATCAGCATCCTGTCGGCCAACATTAGAGGTTTCATTACTAATGTTGGAGAGCTCACACACAGTTTTGTGAACACTCGACGTCCCGACATGATAACTGTTGTTGAAACATTTTTGGATGACAGGACTCCAGAAAATTTTGCAAGAATTGCTGGCTACACCTCATGGATGAGAAGAGACAGGCAAGGGCAAGGAGGAGGTGTTGCTGTGTGCTTCTCTAAAAGTGTTCATGCCCAGCACATTGATGTTGCCACCCCTACACATCTTGAAATGATGTTTTTCAAGCTCTGCATAAACACTAGTACCTCTGTACTAGCATGTGCAATGTACAGACCTCAGTGGCAACATGCAGATCCCATCAACTTCCTAATGGAAAATATTGACTCCCTTCTGCTACAACACAACTGTCAACATATCATAATTGCTGGTGACCTCAACCAGCACCTTATACAGAGGGACTTTGATGACCTTCTTGCAGTGTTTGACATGAGAAACTTTGTTGATTTCCCTACTCACATCTCTGGCTCCTCCCTTGACCCAGTAGTGAGTGATCTGGCAGAAGGCATAGTCACTTGTCAACCCCTCGGCTATGTTGGATCGTCTGACCACAAGGCTGTTTTTACGTTACTTATGATCCCAACAGAACGAGGTGAGGAGTCCACACGCACAACCTGGCTATGGGAAAGAGGTAATTGGCCAGCCCTTAGCTCTGAGCTCGCCACCACCGATTGGAATGCTCTTCTCCAAGGGGATGTTGACAACCAAGTGAAAGCCTTCACTGGACACATCCTTAATCTACAACAAGAACACATTCCTCACCGGCAATATGTGACGAAGCCTACGGATCAGCCTTGGTTTGGCTTTCGTTGTAGAGAGGCTCCTACTGCTAAGTACAAAGCATGGCGAAGGTATAAGAGACATCCTACCACCTATAACAGGAACTTGCACAGGCAAGCCTGTAGACATATGGGTGACGTTCAAAAGTGGGCCATAGTTAAAATGGGAGGTGGACACTAAAAGAAAGCTAGCATCAGGTAGGGTAGGCTCCAAAACCTGGTGGTCCCTGGTCAAGGACAGACAAGGTTATCTGCCTGATGAACTCATTCCACCTCTAAATCGACAGGATGGGACCACCTCTACTAGTAATCAAGAGAAGGCGGACCTGTTTCCTGAACACTTTGCTACCAAAATGCAAGTTCCTGATCCAGCAAGGGACCCTCCTTGGCTAGCTGCAAGAACTGTGTCAAAACTGTCAGTGGTGACAATAAGGCAGGAGGAGGTGCATTTCCTTCTTAAATCGCTTGACCAAGAAAAGGCTGTGGGCCCAGACAAGTTGAGCCCAAGATTACTGAGAAGATGTGCAGACCAGCTAGCAGCACCTCTAACTCGCATCTTTCAGCACTGCCTAGTACAGTGTAAATGGCCCTCTCTATGGAAAGAGGCAAATGTAGTCCCTGTTCACAAAAAGAAGAGCAGAGCAGAAATCAGCAACTACAGACCAGTGTCACTCCTGTCAATCACTGGTAAGATCCTTGAGACAATAATCTCAAGACAAATGACAGAGTTTTTTGACTGTCACTCACTACTTTGTGATCGTCAATATGGCTTCAGGAAAGGTTACTCTGCTGCTGATCTGTTGTTAAACCTCTCCACTAAGTGGCACCAGTCACTGGATGAATCCAAAGTCAGCTGTGTGGTAGCACTGGACATTGCTGGCGCTTTCGACCGGGTGTGGCACCAGGGCCTCTTAGCAAAACTTCAAGCACTGGGAATTGCAGGCTCTATGCTATGTCTCCTCAGTGATTACCTTCATGGTAGATCTCTAAGTGTAGTTCTCAATGGAACGGAATCAGCAAGACATCCTATTGGGGCAAGTGTCCCACAAGGAAGCGTGCTGGGACCATTGTTATGGAATGTCTACTACAACGACCTTCTTCATCTCATCCCAGAATCACATGCATATGCAGACGACTGCACACTGACATTCACTTATCCAAGAGAAGAAATGCCAGCTGCTCTAAGCTACATCAATCACCAGCTGAGAGCTGCATCAGCTTGGGGAAATAGATGGCAAGTAACATTTGCACCTGAGAAAACGCAAATGATGATCGTCTCTAGGCACCATGATGGTAATGCTGGTGCAGTAGTAAGGATGAATGGGAGGGTGTTGGCACCTGGAGAAGAAGTTGATATCCTTGGGGTGAAATTTGACTCCAAACTAACCATGAAGAACCATGTTGTAAATCTTGAAAACAAGGCAGCCAGGAAGCTTACAGCACTTCGCCGTATCTCGCATCTACTTGACAGTAGGGGTTGCAAGATTCTGTACAAGGCACAAGTACGCTCGCACCTTGAGTATGCTCCACTTTCTTGGTTTGCCTGCCCCCCCCCCTCTCATCTGCGACTGCTTGACAGAGTAAAGAACAGAGCAAGACGTCTCATCTCTCGCCTGGACCCATCCTGGATAGATGTGTCATTTCAGCAGAGCCTTCAACATGGGAGGGATGTGGGTGATCTTACTGTTATGTACAAGGCCAATATTGTCAAAGTACCACACTTGGATCCACTTCGAGGACAGCGTGAAACAAGCTTTTATGCCACAAGACGGGCAGAAAGCAGCAACTTCACTCTGGCTGTACCCTTCTCCAGAACTTCACTCCATCTGAGATCCTATATACCCAGGATGACTCGAGTATGGAACACATTCGTACAGCATAATGATGTCAACGAGATAAAGTCAGTTGATCAAATGAAAATGCTGGCCCACAGATGGCTCCAACTTCATCCTGTTCCCTACTTGTATGTCTCATAACAATAAAAATGCTTTCAAATGAGCTGATGTAGGTAACAGCTCTTAGCTTGCCAATAAAGTTAGGAATCCTTAACCTGTAAATAGCTTGTCAATAAAGCTAGGGATCCTTAACCTTGTCAAACCCTGTGTAAAAAAAAAAAAAGAGAGAGAGGCAGACAGACAGACAGACAAATACACAGACAGAAACAGAGAGAGAAATGACTACGAGAGAATCTATATCTATCTCAGGATGAAGAAGGGACAAACGCAAGTAGTTAACATGAATGGATCATCATGGATGAAGTGGAGGTGATGGATATGGGTGGAGGAGAGGGAGTCAGAAGGGTGGTGGATAGGTGGGAGGGAAAGGTGGAGGGGAGGGGATGGGTGACGTGGAGGGAATGGTGCGGAAAATGTTGGGAGGGAGAGGAGGTGGGAGTGAGAGGAGGAGGGAGAAGCGGTCAATGAGATGCACGTGTACAACAATTCTTGGAACATGTGGCCTCGACAGCTGCCTCGACACAATTTCCTACTACATAAATGACATGTGTACATGACTCAGGAAGCGTGCACATGTATCAGGTAGCACGTGCACGAGGGCAAGAAAAGGTGTGTGTGCACATGCGACAAATAATACTACTCTTCAGTATATATGCGTACTCGTCTAGAATACTGTTCCGTGTTAACACCGTTCAAGGCTACAAGATACACACGCATATTTCACTGCTCGCTCAGAATATGAAAGTCACCTAAACTACTGGAACCGCCTCAAGGCACTCTGAATGCACACTCTGGAACGGACGCGAAGGAAATACAATGTACGCGTGTGGAATACTTGAAGGCCAGGTCTATAATTTGTACACTAAAATCCCCTCAAGGGAGATTCCTTGATGCGGATGAGGGGCTCTTGATCTGGGATCTAGATCTGTGCTCCAGTTCCCTGAATTGAGCCTTAATGCCTTCCATCCCTTCCCCACAGGAGCTGTATAATCCCCACGTGTTTTGTGGACAAATTATCTCCAGGAGGAGTGTATCAGCCCCTTTCAGCCCTGAGGGGCCCAGCCCTCTCAGAAGGGGCAAGCATCTTGTTTACTGCTACAGCAAGTAATTGATCCCATATGCAGTACCAGTATACCGCCGCTCCGTGCAAGACTCCAGTGTTGCAAAGCGAAATTTAATAAAAGGCAGTCCATCTCTTACCTTAGCAGGACAATTAAGGAAAATCCTGCTCCCACTTTATTACCATGGTAAAGATAGTGTACATTGTTGTCTATGCTTAAGACAGCAAGAATCAAACATTCTGCTTTACTTCATGGAGGAAGTGGCAAGGAAGCAAAAGTACTAGGTCAGCACTGATCCGTGCGTTAGTGTGAACAAAGTGTCTCACAAAACACAATAAACACAGAGAAGTGAGCAATGGTGTTCTTCACACCTTCAACAGGTATCGGTGACTTGATAGAAGCTGAAGTGTCCTTGGATGTCCACGTCTTCCATAGTCTAGGAATACACACACTGGTACACTATGTTCCACAAGATTTGTCTTTATTGTTCACAATCTTATCACTAAAGAAGCTGATCACACTTCTCTGTAAGTGTTTATTGTGTTTTGTGAGACACTTTGTTCACACTAATGCATGGATCAGTGTTCTTTGTTGGTTATCCTGGCGTCAGTGTGACTCTCAGTAGAGTCAAAAGTAATCTGAAGAAGTCACAGCGTCCTACACCGTCACTGCCCCTAGCACATAAAGGAAAAGCTGATCTAGTACTTTTGCTTCCTTGCCACTTTCTCCATGAAGCAAAGCAGAATGTTTGATTCTTGCTGTCTTAAGCATAGACAACAATGTACACTATCTTTACCATGGTAATAAAGTGGGAGTAGGATTTTCCTTAATTGTCCTGCTAAGGTAAGAGATGGACTGTCTTTTATTAAATTACACTTTGCACGGAGCGGTGGTCGCTTGACCACGTCGCATACTGGTACTGCATCTGGGTTCAATTACTTGCTGTAGCAGTAAACAAGATGCTTGCCCCTTCTGAGAGGGCTGGGCCCCTCAGGGCTGAAAGGGGCTGAAGAGGCTGATACCCCCCTCCTGGAGAAAATTTCTCCACATGTTTAGCGCTCCCCATAATAATAATAATAATAATAATAATGCACACTAAAATAACCTACTGGAGAGGGAAATAAAAGTGGTGTTAAATATAAAAAAAAATATTAATAAAGCAAATATCGAACTTAAGCTGAAGGAATCGTACCGGAGACAAGAATCGCAGGAAGAACTAAAAGCCATAAAGGAAACTGAAAAAAAAAAATCTTCTCTTATGACAAATCTAAGGGAAAAACAACAGCCAGTATTGGGCCCCTGCTTAGGCAAGATGGGACATACACAGACGACAACAAAGAAATGAGTGATACACTCAAGTCCCAATACGACTCACTGTTCAGTGAGCCGTTACCCAGACTAAGGGTCGACAACCTAAATCAATTCTGCTCATCTCAAAAATTTCTTATATTATCCTAACACCACAAGACTTTGAAAAGACAATAAATGACATGCCCATGCACTCCACCGCAGGCCCAGACTCATGGAACTCCGTATTCATCAAGAACTGCAAGAAGCCCCTGTCACGTGCTTTCAGCATTCTATGGAGAGGGAGCAGGGACACAGGGGTCGTCCCACACTCACTAAAAACAACAGACATAGTCCCACTCTACAAAGGAGGCAGTAAGGCAATTGCAAAGAACTACAGACCGACAGTACTAACATCCCATATCATAAAAATCTTTGAAAGGGTTCTAAGAAGCAAGATCGCTAACCACCTAGATACCCATCAGTTGCACAACCCAGGGTAACACGGGTTTAAAGCAGGTCGCTCCTGCCTGTCCCTGCTACTGGATCATTATGACAAGGTCTTGGATGCTATAGAGGATAAACAAAATGCAGATGTAGTATACAAAGATTTTGCAAAAGCCCTCGACAAGTGTGACCATGGTGTAATAACGCACAAAATGTGTGATAAAGGAATAACAGGAAAAGCTGTTTAATGGATCTATAACTTTCTAACAAATAGAACACAAAAAGTAATAGTAAACAGAGTAAAGTCAGAGGCAGCTACGGTGAAAAGCTCTGTTCCACAAGGCACGGAACTTGCTCCCATCCTATTCCTCATACTATTTGACATAGACAGAGATGTAAGCTTCCTTTGCGGATGACACCCGAATTGCCATGAGTGTCCTCCATCGAAGACACCGCAAGACTGCAAGCAGACATCAACCAAATCTTCAAATGGGCCACTCAAAACAATATGAAGTTCAATGAAAGGAAATTTTAACTACTCAGATATGGAAAATTTGAGGAAATTAAAACTGTATCATGTTATACAACAAATTCTAACCATACAATAGAGCGAAAAAGTAATATGAAGGACCTGGGAATGATAATGTTCGAAGATCTCGCCTTCAAAGACAACAACAATGTATCTACCGCATCTGCTAGAAAAATGATAGGATGAATAATGAGAACCTTCAAAACTAGGGACGCCAAGCCCATGATGATTCTCTTCAAATCGCTTGTTCTCTCTAGGCTGGAATACTGCTGTACACTAACTGCCCCCGTCAACGCAGGCGAAATTGCTGACCTGGAGAGTGTACAAAGAACTTTCACCGCACACATAATCACGATAAGGCACCTAAGTTACTGGGAATGGTTAAGTCCCTTGATTTGTATTCCCTGGAACGTAGGCGAGAGAGATACATGATAATATACACTTTGAAAATCCTAGAGGGATTAGTACCAAACTTGCACACGAAAATCACTCCCTACGAAAGCAAAAGACTCGGCAGGAGGTGCAACATTCCCCCAATGAGAAGCAGGTGCGCCACGAGTACACTGAGAGACAACACAATAAGTGTTATGGGCCTAAGGCTGTTCAACTGCTTCCAAGCATACATAAAGGAGATTACCAATAGACCTCTGGCTGTCTTCAAGAAGGCACTGGACAGGCACTTAAAGTTAGTACCTGACCAGCCTAGCTGTGGTCCGTACATCAGTTCGTGTGTGGCCAGCAGTAACAGCCTGGTTGATCAGACCCTGATAAACCACAAGGCCTGGTCTTAGACCGTGCCGCGGGGGCATTGACCCCAGAGACCCTCTCCGGGTAAGGGGTGTCATAAGGCCCTCTTCAACCTTCTCAAGGCAGATGTGAGAAACATCGGTGGAACGAAAATTGAAATCTTCACGAACGAATTAGTTAAGTTCTTCCACATGTCTAGTCACTAAAAAATTATAGGTGCATAACTAGCTTTTTTCCTGAGAAGTGTTTCACTCTATCAAGACGACTTGTTAAAGCTCTACGTAGAGCGAAACACTTTATTCGTACCTGTATTTTTTATTAGTATCGGCAGTACGCCTTTGTATCTGGGTGTCCAGTTAGCTGGGAGACGACGCTATGGTGGACTTGTATGCTACTGGAATCACAGCCAGGATCCAGAATAGGCTGTAAACAGAGAAAACCCGAAAATCCGGGTATACATATATCACAGGAAGTGTGTATTCAAATGAACACGAAGGTACAAGTGTATACAGTGTGTACAGGCAGTGTGTGTGTACATGCTATTTGGCCTCACTCACTACACTCCACACACAACCCTACCTCTCCTCTCTCACATCATGCACATCCCTTCTTCTCCACAAATTTCACATTCCCTTCCCCATCCTCCATCGCACAAAACATACACACCTTCCCCTCCTCTCTTACACTCCACATTCCCTCCCGTCCTCCATGCACCAAGTGTAGCATGTTGTAGCCTCGTGTCTTCTCGGAAGCCCCATTGAATGCAGCGCAACATGCCAGGCACAGAACAGTAAACGCCTCTGCAGGAACACGCGACACATATGGTCTGACTAACTACAGCTAAACTCATAACGGCAGAACCGTTAGCGAACTCGTAACACCCCTGGCAACGACGTGCCTGAAAGCAACGCTGATACTTCTTTAATACTTGTCACAAGTTTGCTATGAGACTTCTTTAGTTTTGTAGAGTTGAACGGCTATAAAAATGTTTTGCTTTTAACGAAACTTACAGCAAAATGAATGATAAATTCTGGACCTTCGTGTAAGCCGACTCTTATAAATGGCACGATGTACATCGACCGTGACATCATTCATTCAACACAAACCTGTCATAAGGTACAATCAATATATGAACTTTCTTCAAAACTGTCTTAAAGCACTAAGCATGCACAAAAAAATTATTCGAAAAATTTAATGTCACACGCACAGTGGCTCGTACGTTGGATTGCGTGCAGCCAGCAGTAACAGCCTGGTTGATCAAGCTATGATCCACCATGAGGCCTGGTCAGAGACCGGGCCGCGGGGGCGTTGATCCCCGGAACTCTCTCCAGGTAAACTCCAGGTATAAATAGTTTCAAAGTATTTTTAATACCATTTAGATAATGAGTGCGTCATTATTCGAGGTAACGTACATACGTGTGTGTGTGTGTAATCACCTAGTTGAGGTTGCAGGGGTCGAGTCCTAGCTCCTGGTCCCGCCTCTTCACTGGTCGCTACTAGGTCGCTCTCCCTGAACCGTGAAGTGTGTGTGTGTGTGTGTGTGTGTGTGTGTGTGTGTGTGTGTGTGTG
>NC_091319.1:14243169-14268169 GCF_038502225.1 Cherax quadricarinatus | reverse complement strand
GTCACACCCACTAGTGCCACATACCAACCAGTGCCGCACGCCCACTAGTGTCACACTAGTGCCACACACCAATCAGTGCCGCACGCCCACTAGTGTCACACCCACTAGTGCCACATACCAACCAGTGCCGCACGCCCACTAGTGTCACACTAGTGCCACACACCAATCAGTGCCGCACGCTCACTAGTGTCGCACCCACTAGTGCCACATACCAACCAGTGCCGCACGCCTAGTGTCACACTAGTGCCACACACCAATCAATGCCGCACGCCCACTAGTGTCACACCCACTAGTGCCACACACCAACCAGTGCTGCACGCCCACTAGTGCCACACACCAACCAGTGCTGTACGTCCACCAGTGCCACACCCACTAGTGCCACACACCAACCAGTGCTGCACGTCCACTAGTGCCACATACCAACCAGTGCCACACGCCCACTAGTGCCACACACCAACCAGTGCCACACACCAACCAATGACACACGCCCACTAGTGTCACACCCACCAGTGCCACACGCACTAGTGTCACACGCCCACTAGTGCCACACACCCACTAGTGCCACATCTACTAGTGCCACACACCCATTAGTGCCACATACCCACTAGTGCCACACGCATTATTGCTACATCCTCTAGTGCCACACCCACTAGTGCCACATCCACTAGTGCCACACACTCATTAGTGCCACTCAATACAATCTTCACTTCACCATCTAACTAATCAGTAATAATAATAATATTAGTAAAATCGCTATTTACTACAAGTACATGGTATACAACAGTCCTAGATGACATCAATGACATACTACTATATAGAAAGCCCCTTGTTATGCTGAGCATTTCGGGCAAATTAGGTCAATTTCGTCCCAGGATGCGACCTACACCAGCCGACTAACTCCCAGGTACCCATTTTACTGATGGGTGAACAGGGACAGCAGGTGTTCTATGGAAACACGTCCCTAATATTTTCCAGCCGTACCGGAGGAGATTCGAAATCCGGACCTCAGTGTGTGAGGTGAGTGCACTAGCAATCGAGCTACAGTGTCACTCGCTGACTTACCATCTCAGCCACCATAGCAAGAGGCTTCCTGCTACTTGTTTCAAGGTATATTCACCCAGAGAGACGTATCCCTAGGCGTACATAAACCTAGTGAAGTGTATTCCTTTGTGTAAATGCGTCAGAGCAGATACACCGAGAGAAGTGTATTCCCGTGTATACAGAATTGTATCCCTCAGTGCATACACACCAGTGTATCCCTAAGCATATATGCAACAGGAGAGGTATATTATCCCTCTGTGTATATATGCACCGAGACACTAAACTTGGTGTCTCGTGCTTACCGGACGGAGGGTCGAGTCTCCGCCACTCACAGTGCTGAATGACCCACAGATATAACAATAATCAGTACTAACCTCGCTGTTTTGTTACTGTGTGACGCAAAAATACTACAAAAAAAATAGAATGCACCACAACAAATCATTCCTATCATGGAAGAGAGCTAAACCCGAATTGGTGATCAGGTTCGATGCGTGGAAGGGCAGATTATACGATTCCTTGAGATCAAGACCAAAGCATCAAGGCACCCGGTGAAGGGGGAAACACTCAGTGCAATGCAAGCAGAAACTATGGCAAATGGGAATAATGCAGTACCATGCAAGCAGAAACTATGGTAAATGGGAATAAAGCAGTACCATACAAGAAGAAACTATGGTAAATGGGAATAAAGCAGTACCATGCAAGCAGAAACTATGGTAAATGGGAATAAAGCAGTACCGTGCAAGCAGAAACTATGGTAAATGGGAATAAAGCAGTACCGTGCAAGCAGAAACTATGGTAAATGAGAATATAGCACAATATTAAATGGAAAACACTAATAAAGAGATATCCTCTTCAGCCAGTGATCACGAGTACCGCTTTATTAGTCATACGCATTACGTTGAAAGACGAAATAATACCCAGCAAGTACTCAAGCTAGAGTAGCTGCGTCATGCTCTGCGTGTATCCTCGTCTTATCCTCTCTCCGCTTATCCTCTTTATTATTCTCTCTCTCTACCAGTGTACGTTCACCAAGTGGTGTTATCTCTTTGTGTTAAACTGTTTCAAAGATTAAAGTATTCTTGACTAGTGGTTTACAAATGGAAATACTGTAAACCCAAAAAAGTATCTGTCAACCTCTCCACTGCGGCATTCATCCGTCCACTCCTCCTCCTCCTCCTAGCTGGATGTGTTTTCATAAAATTTAGTGTAAAAAAATTCATTTTAGCACCATGTCAGACTTTCTGGACAAGGCTCTGGGAACACAACACTCGGTGTTATCTTACTTTTCTGGGGGTTAATTTATCTTTCTGGGGGATATCTTACTTTTCTGGGGGGTTACATTTTTGGGGTTATCTTATTTTCCTGGGATTACCTTACTTTTCTGGGCGTTGTCTTGCTTTTATTGGGGTTATCTTGCTTTTATTGCGATTATCTTAATTTTCTGGGGGTTATCTTAATTTTCTGGGGGTTATCTTAATTTTCTGTTGGTTATCTTGCTTTACCGAGGTTATCTTGTTTCAGACCCACAACGATTAGATAATCAAAATTTTTTTTTTAACAAATTCTTTGGCTCTTTTTCCTATGGACTGAGAAATATATTCACGAGTGAAGAAAACTTTGTCATCAGGACAAAGTTCCGCTGTGGGGAGCTTTATCACGTCTTATAAAGCTCTGCACAGAGCGAAACGTTGTTCACAGTACAAGTTTATTCTACAACTTGTGTCACTGTCTTCACACTTGTCGCCACTTTACTCCATTTCACCCATATCCACCCGAATTAATATTTTTTTTTTATTTTGCTAGAAAATTAATTTGGCAATCTAAATTTGCCGTGGTAAAATTTGCGTAATAAAATATAGATATATACTCCCCAGCCTAGAAAAAGCTTAAAATTTAATTATTATTATTTAGCGATAGTCTTGTTTGGCAAAACCATAGTTAGGAATGTAAAACACATGTAGCAGTTTAAGCCTTTGTCATTAGACGATGTTTCGACTAAAATATGGTTTTATCGCGAGTTAGGAAGGCAAGTCGACTACTAAAAGGCTGAGTAATGCGATACGTCGACTAGTAAAAGGCTGAGTAATTCGATACGTAGACTAATAAAAGGGTGAATAATTCGATACGTCGACTAGTAAAAGGCTGAGTAATTCGATACGTAGACTAATAAAAGGCTGCTTCGGCTATGTTTGTTTCTAGTTTGCCAACAAAATGATCACTACTTATATAACTATGACAGCACACATACACACACAAAACTACTAACCTTTTCTTTGACAGGAAGACATGTGAGGTTGGCAGTGTTTTGCGCCATAAAATTTACAAGTACATTAAAATGCAAATTAAATGACAACGGCCTTGTGTTCACAGCAAGGATTGTAAAGATTTGTACTTTTACCAAGGGGATTTTTTTTAATGGTTGTCATATAAAAGGGCGGAAAATTAACCCTGAGAACTTGAGGGAACTTGACTGGTCCCCACATAGTTCCTTGTCAGATGGGCTGTGGTGCTTTACATGGAAATTGCATCTTGCTAGCACCAATAGCCTGACTGATCATGCCAGCAACACCAGGAGGCCTCGTCCGGGACTGGGCCGTGAAGGAGGGAAGCCACAGAAGCCCCATGACCCTTGGAACCATCAACAAGTAAACACCTAAGAAAATAAATTAGAATTCCTCGCCTGCTCACAAACCGGGCCGCGGGGGCGTTGACCCCCGAAATCCTCTCCAGATATATTCCAGGTGTTTCAAATATCTCATTTCCAGGGAGCAACGAGAAAATTACTCTTAAATTGCAGTGTTTCTCTAATTTGCTGTTAAACAGCAGTAAGCGGAATTAAAATGAAGAATTCACAGATCCGCACATAGGAGAAAGGAGGAGCTTACGACGACGTTTCGGTCCAACTAGGACCATATACAAAGTCACATTGTAACGTATATGGTCTAAATCGGACCGAAACGTAGTAAGATCCTCCCCTCTCCTATGTGCGGGTTATCTGTGTATTGTTCCAGTCACGGTATTGTGCCTCTTTGTTCTTTAAATGATGAACTTAGTAAACGAGTTCGTGAGAAGCCAAATTTGCGAGCAGAACTTGCCGGTGTGCGACGCACGCAGCCATACTTGCTTGGGAACATGAAAATGATGGGCCTCCCGCACCCCTCAAGGGAGGTTCCTTGACGCTGGTGATGGGCTCTTGATCTAGGGAATTGGATCTGTGCACCAGTTCCCTGAATTAAGCCAGAATACTTTCCACCCCCCCCCACCCCCGCCACAGGTGCTGTATAATCCTACGGGTTTAGCCCTTCCCCATGATTATAATAATCATAATAATAATAGACCCCTCGCAGAAGGGCTGACCAAACTAGCTATTATTCGACTTTGGTTTAATAGCTTAAAGTTCAGCCAGGTTACTAATGAATCACGAAGAGTTTACTGATTAACCACAGACACATCCTTAGTGAACCACAGACACATCCCTAGTGAACCACAGACACATCCCTAGTGAACCACAGACACATCCCTAGTGAACCACAGACACATCCCTAGTGAACCACAGACACATCCATAGTGAACCACAGACATCCATAGTGAACCACAGACACATCCCTAGTGAACCACAGACACATCCCTAGTGAACCACAAACACATCCCAAGTGAACCACAGACACATCCCTAGTGAACCACAGACACATCCCTAGTGAACCACAGACATATTCCTAGTGAACCACAGACACATCCCTAGTGAACCACAGACACATCCCTAGTGAACCACAGACACATCCCTAGTGAACCACAAACACATCCCTAGTGAACCACAGACACATCCCTAGTGAACCACAAACACATCGGTAGTGAACCTGAGATAGGTCACTAGTGAACCTGAGATAGGTCACTAGTGAACCACAAACACATCCCTAATGAACCTGAGATAGATCACTAGTGAACCACAGACAGGTTACTAGTGAACTACAGACAGATCACTAACGTACCACATAAAGGTCACTAGTGAACTAGACGGGTCACTAGTGACCTACAGGTAGGTCACAGGTGAATTACAGGCACATCCTTAGTGAACCTGAGATAGGTCACTAGTGAACCACAGACACATTCCTAATGAACCTGAGATAGGTCACTAGTGAACCACAGACAGGTTACTAGTGAACCACAGACAGGTTACTAGTGAACCACACACAGGCCACTAGTGAATCACACACAGGTCACTTTGAGATCACTCAACGATCTTAGAAATAACGTAAATATGAACTTACCTAAGCACACTCATCAAAAATATAAAACAACTAGAACAAACAAACATTTCACAAATAAATAGAAACTCACTAATGGGTTAAAAATAAATATCAGTGTCAAAACCACAGACAGGTATTCAATAAATCCCTGAACAAATCGCCAGTGAAACCTCAGTTTTCACAGCTGAAATCCAAGCGGGTCTTCACGGTGGAGAATTAAAATCAAAATCCTATGACCGGGACAAAAATGAACCGAAACGTCAACGAATTTCCATTTTTTTTTTTTGTTCTTCAATCACGTTGTATTGCGACTTATTTTTCACCTCAAGCCTCTCATACTGGCATTTAATCGATGTAAAACCAAAGGCAAGATGCTTCCGGGGATGAGAGTGACACATACACAAGGAAGCAAACGTGTCAGTCCCACTCCTGGGAGAAGATTTTTAATACTCGAAGACCGTGGCCTTAATGCGATAAGATCAACACCTCTTGACCTCACTCGCCCAGGACTCCAAGACAGCGACCTCAATGCGGTAAGACTAAGACCTCTTGACCTCACACTCCAAAACTATGACCTCAATACGGCACGACCTAGACTTCTTGACCTTCTAAGCACCTGAATGGTAAAGTCTTTGAGGATGTTTGCACACACGTCTCACCACCCATGCTACACTCATGCCATCCAAGGAAATCAAAGGCGATCTGGAATAATCTTTACAAGTGGGCAATTCTAGTAGACAATATCAGAATGTGTAGATCTGACACAAGATCAATTTACTAAGCAGTAGCTTTTAAACCCAACGGACGACGCACTCAGTTCTTACTTCTTATATATCATAAATTTAAACACTGTTATAGGAACAGAAAAGGAAAAAAACTCTTGATATTTAAACTTTTTGCTAAAAATTAGAGCATTATGATAATATATTGTGCCATTATAAATATGTGTAGTTTATCAAGACTACTGCTAATTCTACTACTACTACTACGACTGCTATTACGACTACTACTACTACTACTAATACCACTCCACTACCACCACTATTTACTCCTGCATCCCTCCTTAAGTCCTGTCTTCTGGGATTCTTTACTTTTTCTCGCTCGGATGTGACTTGATAATGGTCCAGGACGGACCAAACCGTCATCATACGTTTCTTCTAAATGCGGGTTTATAATTTTATGATGAAATTTCAAAAACAAAATTTATAAAATGCAGTATTCTAATTCATGATTCAGGAATTGCATGTAAACAGTCAACAGTGTAAAGAGCGTAAAATCGCGAAATTTTAATGAAAACAAAAATCGGCTTTCACTCTACAGAATACGTATACGTGAATGGTATACAACACCGACAAGTATCTTTATTTGCAGAGTGTCTACAAATAAAGATACCCAGATGTTACACGTGTGTCGAATGTTCCACACAGGAAACTAAAAATAAAAACATCAGTAAGAAATGTGCGAACGTGTTAAAAAAAATCCAGGCCTCAGCTGACTCGAAAAATTTAAGGAGTTTTCTCATAATACGTCAGCTGCAGCGGTACTCTGGGAAGTGAAAGCTGCAGTACTGCTGCTGCACTCTCTCCGGTGCGGTGCGTGAGTGAAGGTTATCACACTTTCCCTGGTGGATGAGTGAAGGTTATCACACTCTCCCTGGTGGGTGGGTGAAGTTATCACACTCTCCCTGGTGTATAAGTGTGAGTTATCACACTCTCCCTGATGTATAAGTGTGAGTTATCACACTCTCCCTGGTGTATAAGTGTGAGTTATCACACTCTCCCTGGTGTATAAGTGTGGGTTATCACACTCTCCCTGGAGGTGAGTGAAGGTTATCACACTCTGGTGGATGAGTGAAGGTTATCACACTCTCCCTGGTGTATAAGTGTGGGTTATCACACTCTCCCTAGTGGGTGAGTGAAGGTTATCACACTCACCCTGGTGTATAAGTGTGGGTTATCACACTCTCCCTGGTGGGTGAGCGAAGGTTATCACACTCTCCCTGGTGGGTGAGTAAAGGTTATCACACTCTCCCTGGTGAATGAGTGAAGGTTATCACACTCACCCTGGTGTATAAGTGTGTGTGTTATCACACTCTCCCTGGTGGGTGAGCGAAGGTTATCACACTCACCCTGGAGGGTGAGTGAAGGCTATCACAGTCCTCCCGGTGGATGAGTGAAGGTTATCACACTCATCCTGGTGGGTGAGTGAAGGTTATCACACTCACCCTGGTGGGTGAGTGAAGGTTATCACACTCATCCTGGTGGGTGAGTGAAGGTTATCACACTCCCCCTGGTGGGTGAGTGAAGGTTATCACACTCCCCCTGGTGGGTGAGCGAAGGTTATCACACTCCCCCTGGTGGGTGAGTGAAGGTTATCACACTCATCCTGGTGGGTGAGTGAAGGTTATCACACTCACCCTGGTGGGTGAGTGAAGGTTATCACACTCCCCCTGGTGGGTGAGTGAAGGTTATCACACTCCCCCTGGTGGGTGAGCGAAGGTTATCACACTCCCCCTGGTGGGTGAGTGAAGGTTATCACACTCATCCTGGTGGGTGAGTGAAGGTTATCACACTCCCCCTGGTGGGTGAGTGAAGGTTATCACACTCCCCCTGGTGGGTGAGTGAAGGTTATCACACTCCCCCTGGTGGGTGAGCGAAGGTTATCACACTCCCCCTGGTGGGTGAGTGAAGGTTATCACACTCATCCTGGTGGGTGAGTGAAGGTTATCACACTCCCCCTGGTGGGTGAGTGAAGGTTATCACACTCCCCCTGGTGGGTGAGTGAAGGTTATCACACTCCCCCTGGTGGGTGAGTGAAGGTTATCACACTCATCCTGGTGGGTGAGTGAAGGTTATCACACTCCCCCTGGTGGGTGAGTGAAGGTTATCACACTCCCCCTGGTGGGTGAGTGAAGGTTATCACACTCATCCTGGTGGGTGAGTGAAGGTTATCACACTCCCCCTGGTGGGTGAGTGAAGGTTATCACACTCCCCCTGGTGGGTGAGCGAAGGTTATCACACTCCCCCTGGTGGGTGAGTGAAGGTTATCACACTCATCCTGGTGGGTGAGTGAAGGTTATCACACTCCCCCTGGTGGGTGAGTGAAGGTTATCACACTCCCCCTGGTGGGTGAGTGAAGGTTATCACACTCCCCCTGGTGGGTGAGTGAAGGTTATCACACTCCCCCTGGTGGGTGAGTGAAGGTTATCACACTCACCCTGGTGGGTGAGTGAAGGTTATCACACTCCCCCTGGTGGGTGAGTGAAGGTTATCACACTCCCCCTGGTGGGTGAGTGAAGGTTATCACACTCACCCTGGTGGGTGAGTGAAGGTTATCACACTCACCCTGGTGGGTGAGTGAAGGTTATCACCAGGACGAACCATGTGATGACGCTGACATTTACCCTGGGGGAGGTTCCTTGAGGCTGCTGACGGACTCTTGATCTAAGGAACTGAACCTAACCTCCCCTTAGATAAAACTTGATTGCCTACCATTCTCGCAGGCGCTAACCCCTACGGATTTAGCGCTCCGTTGAGTGTAATAATAATATATAATATTAATATAAAAACAGTAATGATATGTAATAATAATAATAATAATAATATTGAGGTGAATTATTCTCCGGCACTGAACACCTGATGAGTCTAGAGTTTGTACTCGACCGAGTTGTATTTACGGGGATCGAGTCTCAGCTCCTGGCCCAGCCTCTTAAACCACGATCGTCGGCATTATTGGTTGCTGGTATCATGGACCTAGTCATAACTACTCTTTGAAACTGTTTTGAGTTTGTTTCTACCTCCTCGTCATCTAGCTCATACCACTTTCACTACCATCCTGACGCTGAATTGTTTTTTTCCTAACATTCCTGTGGCTCGTGTGAGTGAGTGTGTGTGTGTGTGTGTGTGTGTGTGTGTGTGTGTGTGTGTGTGTGTGTGTGTGTGTGTGAATGTGTGCGTGTGCGTGTGTGTGTGTGTGTGTGTGTGTGTGTGTGTGTGTGTGTGTGTGTGTGTGTGTGTTTGCGCTGAATTCTGCAAGTGACTCCTTGGTGCGAGAATGGTCTGCCTCGCCTGTAGACACTGTCTACACCCGTTTAGTATATATGAGAGTAGACACCAACCACCGTGTCACTGCTACCCCCCAACAACCCATACTATTGTGCCAATGGCACTATACCATTCTACTCTCATCTCAGCGTCTAATCTAGCATTTGCCAAAATAATACTTTGATACCACCTACACCTTCAGTTTAACAATTCATAATACTATAACAATTTTTGTTCCTGGCAAGTAAGTGTTATTTTCCAACTCCTTTTAGTGCAAAACAATAGAAAATGCCCAGTATTCCTTTTAAACTTTGCTTTTGTGGCTTACAGGATGAATTTTTGACAAAAAATGTCTAAATTTCAATAGTTTTTGCTAGTTTTGGATGTAAAACAAAAACATATAATAAAATAAATAAAATTTACATAAAATAAAATTTACACAAATTTTATTTTAAACTTTACGAAACATATTTACAAAGTTAAAAATGAGCAGTTTTTTTCTAGATTTGCGAGCATGCAACAAATCACTTTCCCGTTTAAGTCCCCAAATGTAGTCTGCCATCATGTTTTCATTATAAGATCCCTGATATCTGTGTTCAAAGTCCGTTATATCTTGGTGGAAGCGCTCCCCTTGCTCCTCTGAGTATGCTTCCATATTCTCCTTGAAACTGTCAAGATGAGCATCAAGGATATCGACCTTATGGGACATCCTACAGCCCATTTGACCATAGTTTTTTACCAAGGTCTCAACAAGTTCCACATGCTTGTCAGCCTTGTTGCCCAGAAAGCCTTGAAATCAAAAGCTCAGCATTTGACTTTGTCAATCCAAGATCTCTGATAAGGTCATTGAGGATTGTTTGGTTTGGGTAGTAAGGATTCCTCCCAACAGCTGCATCTGTGAGATCGTAGTCTTGTTCACTGTGCTCATCATTGTCTGATTTGCTGCTTTCTTATTCTGACTGTTGACTTCTTTCTGGAGGTGTAGGTACAGGAAGATCAGCATTGTGTGGTACTGGTGCAATAGAAGATGGAAGGTCTGGGTAAGAAATAGCAGGTGCATTTTTCCCAGTTCGGTGTTTGGAAGGATCCACCAGACAGAAGTAGCAGTTAATTGAGTGATTAGTGGGTGCACGCCATATTCTAGGAACAGCAAACTTCATAGCTCTTTTTTCTCCTCTATACCATCCCTTAAAAGAACAAAAGAATTAGTTTCTGTTACTTACAATTCATTTAAACAATGTTCCTATTCAAGATTTTACCCTTCATATAACTAATGACTTTCTTACCTTCCAATGTTTTCTTACAATGTTCATAAGCAACATGAGGCGCCCAGGTCTTGTCTTGGTCCACAACTGACATGACAAAATATGCTTTGTAAGCTTCACACATTTTTTAGATGCTGTTACAGAGAACTTCTTTGCTCTTGTCTTAATGAATTGACCACATATGTAGCAGAATGCATCTGGTGAATGACTGCAGCCTCTTGATGCCATTTCACATCTTCTGATGTGTCTTCTCAGGCAGCCAGAGCTGAACTGAATACTGGTTTGTGAGCCCCTGATTTTATATTTGTCAAGCAAAACCCTAGAACATAATAGTTTTACATCATTCTTGAAAGTGTTCCAGAAGTGTCCTGACCACAAGAGCAAAGTTCTGGGATCAAAACTGATTTTTTAAATTTTGTTTAGTTACCAAGAATTGGGAAATAATGCTTATTTCCCAGGAACACGACAAAAGTGAAATTTTTGTTACATAGAGGAAACAGCCATTGCGTGTAATATGGTAAAAGGTAAAATATAACTTTTATTAATAAATATTTCTCTTTTGCAGGTAAGGTCCAGAAGCTCAGTCTTAACGTGGCGAGATTTTCTCCGTAAGTAAAAAATAAAATTACACTTATTTACATACTACTGCTCTTACATTTATTTGCTCATCTTAAAAGTCTCATGAAATACTGCAGTAATTTCTCAGAATTTGTGCAAATTCAATGTTAAATTATAAACAAGATCTTTTCTGGATGAATATAAACAGACAGAGAAACCTGGACTTAGTAAGTTTCCACTAGTCATCATAACATCATTTTACACACACACACACACACACACACACACACACACACACACACATACATACACACACACACACATACACACACACACACATACACACACACACACATACACACACACACATATATATATATATATATATATATATATATATATATATATATATATATATATATATATTTATTTTTTTATACTATATATATATATATATATATATATATATATATATATATATATATATATATATATATTTATTTATTTTTTTATACTATATATATATATATATATATATATATATATATATATATATATATATCAATGAAACCACGAAACAAGTGGTTTTGATTCATTTACCAAACTGCGGCAGGCCAAAGTTCGACCCCACGACACATTACCCGCCTCAAGAGACAATACGGGCGGGTATTCTAACAGGACACTGAAATTAACTCTTGAGCATACCACTGCCACGAGTGTCCTCGGATCACGAACAACACCTAGCTCTTTTTTATCGTAGTCAGTTAAGGTGCGTGATGATAGTTGTTTATCAAGGATTCTCTTCCCATTTCCCTCCATCGACTGTTAGTGCAGAGGTAATGAAGCTTGCGACTGAGTTTAATCTTCTGTTGGAGGTTGGCTGTGGTGACTGTGCTGAGAATATGCTCAGCAGTGCGGTACTCAATCTGAAAATTGTCCCTCATATATTCCTTAGCGATGTTAGAAAGTTCTTCGGCACATTCAATTTAGTAAGCTTGGAGAGAGAGGGTGTTTGGAGTTGGAGAGTTGCGTAGGAGTAGACTTGGGAATCACCTTTTCGGCCAGGCAATCTTGTAGGAAATTGTGTCTGTTGCGAAAGCTGTGAGCACGACGAAGGGTGTCCAAATATTGTCTGCATGAAATGTCCATTATATTGCGGTGTCCGACAGATTGAATTACAGACAATATGTTAAGTAAAAGGACACAAGTGCAACTAATGTGACATTAGTTGTTTGTAACGGCTTTGTCAAGCCGTTACAAACAATACATGGACACAGAGGGTATATATAGGCTTTGAGTGAGGTGTAGTACAAGTAGAGGTAATAGTAGTAGTTATACAAGCGGTGGAAAAGTCAGCTAGTGCATGAGAAAGAAAGGTTACAAAAGCTATGGCTTGGGCAGCATAAAAATAGGTTGGGCAAATGTATATGGTTGGATGTGAGAAGGCATGTTTCAATGTCCCTCCTCTATTACATAAGAACATAAGAAAGGAGAAACACTGCAGTAGGCCTGTTGGCCCAAACTGGGCATATCTTTAATGTAGTAGCAATTATGTGATGGCAAGGTTTACTGTTTTCAGGAGGATTTTCGCTAAGACTTCAGAGATGATGAAGCTGCTATTGTTTTGTTTGTGTTAGAAACTGCGATTAATGATGATTCAAGGTATTTTCGTCTGCGGAAGTTAGGTTCTTTGATCACTAGTCTGGCGGAATTCCGGTGTTGTACGCAGGCGTTGTTCAAGTTATCGTTCAGACATGCATTAATGTGTTCATTGAGGCGTGTTTCGAGGTTTCTTGCTGTTTCACCTACATATATCCTGTCACAGCCTCCACAGGGTATAGTGTAAACCCCTGCATTGACTGGCTCATGGCGCTTCATGGTACTTCGTAAAGTCAATCAGAACCTTAATCTTCCTCTACCTCCCGGAGATTTTGTTGACTTGATTGAACTCTGCGTTAATTTCAACTGTTTTTCTTTCAGTAACAGGCTCTACAAACAAACCAATGGAATGGGAATGGGGTCCACCATCAGCGCCATCTAAGCTAACTTGTACATGGAACACCTAGAAGCTGAACACTTCGCCAACATCATCCCCTCTAGTGTAACTTGGTTACGTTACGTGGACGACGTCCTCTTAATAACTCCCAAACGTTTTGATGTGCGGAATCTTTAGGCAAGGCTCAACGCAGTTGAACCAACTATCCAGTTTACACTAGAAGAAGAGCCCAATGATAAACTGTCTTTCATAGACGTCCTCATTCACAAAGTAGATAATAATCTAAGATTTCAAGTTTACCTGAAACCATAGTGAAGAGCTCTGTTCCACAAGGCACAGTACTCGCCCCCATCTTATTCCTTATCCTCATATCAGACATAGACAGAGATATACATCACAGCACCGTATCATCCTTTGCGGATGATACTAGGATCTGCATGAGGCTGTCATCTGCTGAGGACGCGGTTAACCTCCAAGAAGATATAAACAAAGTTTTCCAGTGGGCAACGGTAAACAATATGATGTTCAATGAGGACAAATTCCAACTACTCCGTTATGGAAAACTGGAGGAGATAATAACTAGAACAGTGTATACTACAGACTCTGGCCATACAATAGAGCGGAAAAATAATGTAAGGGACCTGGGAGTAGTAATGTCTGAGGATCTCACTTTCAAGGATCACAACAGTGCCACGATCGCACGTGCAAAGAAAATGATAGGATGGATAATGAGAACGTTCAAAACGAGAGATACCAAGCCAATGATGATCCTTTTCAAATCACTTGTTCTCTCTAGGCTGGAATACTGCTGTACATTAACATCTCCATTCAAAACAGGTGAAATCGCAGATCTAGAGAGTGTACAGAGATCCTTTACTGCACGTGTAAGTTCTGTCAAGCACCTTAACTACTGGGAACGCTTGGAAGCACTTGACTTGTACTCGTTGGAACGCAGGAGGGAGAGATATATCATAATCTACACTTGGAAAATCTTGGAAGAAATGGTCCCAAATCTGCACACAGAAATCACTCCCTACGAAAGTAAAAGACTGGGCAGGCGATGCAAAATGCCCCCAATAAAAAGTAGGGGCGCCATTGGTACACTAAGAGAAAACACCATAAGTGTCCGGGGCCCAAAACTGTTCAACAGCCTCCCATCACGCATTAGGGGAATTGCCAATAAACCCCTGGCTGCCTTCAAGAGAGAGCTGGACAGATACCTAAAGTCAGTGCCGGATCAGCCGGGCTGTGGCTCGTACGTTGGACTGCGTGCGGCCAGCAGTAACAGCTTAGTTGATCAGTCCCTGATCCATCGGGAGGCCTGGTCATGGACCGGGCCGTGGGGGCGTTGATCCCCGGAATAACCTCCAGGTAACCAGGTACAAACAAAAATGATCTCACACACATCTGTTCCAGTCAAGATACTAAGACCAAAAGAGGCATCATCATCGGATTTTTCCTAAGAACATATCGAATTTGTAGTCCTGAGTTTCTTGACGACGAATGCACATACATACACCAAACCTTCACTGATCTACATTTTCCTTCCTTTTTATCAAAGACTGCAAGAAAAGAGCTCTTCAGTTCATTAATTCTCCACGCACCAACATCACTCCTAACAAAGTTATAATCCTTCCCAACAGCCAGGTTGTTTAATCACTGATACCCAACACAAGTACAACAGTAATTGTTTAATCACTGATACCCAACACAAGTACAACAGTGGTTGTTCAATCACTAATACCCAACGTAGGTACGACAATGATTGCCATCACCCGAGATTCTTGTCAGGAGACATTTTGTCACTTTCCTGACAGACAAGACGCCCACTCTGCTGCGCCTGGATTTTTTAAACTGAGAAATAGCAGGTGTATATTTTTGCATATGTCGAATAGAAATCGGTTCAGAATAAATGCCAAAAACTGTCCAGAAAAACAATTGTGTGATGTACGTTGGGAATGCAACGATACTGTTGCATCTTCCATTCTTTTCATGTTTGCCCACTCCCTTCACTTCTTTCAAATAATAACAGTGTGGAATTAGTTTTTACAAATTCAGTCCAATCAAAGTTCAATGAGGCGAGACTGTACTCAAGCAAAATTGCTTAAGATCATTTGCATTTATATGTGTATAGAGGTCATGGCGTGTTGCGACCCTCAGAAGTGGTAGTCATGTATCAAAATGTGAATGAGCCATTCTGGACTGTAGCAGGAATTCAGGGCAGTACAAATAATTTGCAGATACATTTTTTTTTTGTTCCTGACAATTCTTCCCTCTTCCACTCTCTGTCACTGTCTTTAAATTCCATCCCTTTTGTCGCATTCATTCATTCATTCTCTGTCTCTCAATTTAGACCAGTGACACACTGCACTTTCCCACTACCACCTTCCTACTACTATTGCTGCTGTTACTGTTGCTGCTATTATTACTACTACTACTGTTGCTGCTACTATTACTACTACTACTGCTACTATCACACACACACACACACCCAACCACTACACACATTATGATCATCACTACTCACCACCTCCACGACTAGTGAGTAACGGGTACCATCTGACAACAGACATTTACACCTAATTTATCAATGGCATCGAACTTCTACCAAGAGAATCAAAGTCTTGTAAGTTTTAACTCTGCAGAAATTCTCCCCAGTTTCACCTGGTTCCTCTATTCTGTAAAATTACTTTCTTTCGTTTCTGTTCATCGTGTTTCTCTCTGCCACATACTCTGTTTTATATCCGCCGCATACTACTCATTTCCCTATTGCCTATCTGCTCCTTTGTTGCCTACCACTTCACTTAGCCCTTCCCTTATTACCTATCCACTCCCTTATTGACTACTCTCTCCCTTACCGTCTGGCCAGTTCCCTATAACCTACCCTCTTCTCAATTACTTACCCACTCCCCTACCGTCAACCCTCTGCTCTATCGCCTACCCACTCCTCTACTTACTCCTTTATGGCTTAATAACTTCCCTATTGCCTACCCGCTTCCCTATTGTCTACCCACTCCTCTTCCTTGGATCCAGACCCTTAAACCAGCAAGGAAATTCATTCTTATTATGGGTCATCATGTACTTCAACAATGAATAAGTCATTTTTTCTCCTTTAAAAAATTGTTGTCGTCCTGCTCTGAGGAGATATTTTCATACAAAAAAAAAACTTATCCTGTGTGTATGATAGACCTTCCTGGGAGATGACACTTGTCAAGTAATAGTAACTCCAGCTCTGCTGGAACGATACCTCTGAGGCTGCCGTATCTGCTGTAACCGAACCTTAGTGGAACACTTGACAATATCCTCATTGTCCTACTGAAATCTTCCAGCTCAGGCTGAGTACTCGTAATTTAATCAACTGAATCGTGACAGTCATCGTGCGTGATGGAATATGACAGGGAAATAAAAAAATAGTGTATCAGGCGCTTCCTTTCACGTTCACAGGTATCTATCTCCCTAGGCGAACGGAGGATCGAGCCACCACCACCACTCCTACCGCTGAATAACCCATACGAGTTTAGAACCGTATATAAATTAAAATTGTCGTTTCGTGTGCCCAACCGAGCTTAAAGGTGCCTCCAACGGCCAGCTTTTATGTACACAATAAAATGAACTTGCACCACGTGTCTGTTACATCAAAAGTCACTTCGAAATAAATTCAGCAAAGTGCAAATATTAAAATATATATACTTTTGTCCACCCCCCCCTCTTGGTAATGTGCTAGCTCCCTCCCTCTTTCTCTCCTCCTATCTTCCCCCTCATTCTCGCCTCCTCCTTCCCCCATTCTCTTCAACTCTCATTTTTACCCTCTTTTTTTTATACCTCATTCGTCCTCTTCCTTCCACCATTTCCCACTTTTTCTCCCCTCCCTCCTCTAACTCCACGAACAAGAGTAAACAACAGCAGAAATGAACCAAAAAAATCAATTCAGAAATCAACAACAAAAAAAAAAATCCCCTCTGCATAATTTAAGCTGTGTATCAAGCGCACAGGATAAACGCTTCATTAATAACTAAAACGTACAAGAAGTACCTGAACATTTAGCCGTTCATAATGACTGTTTAACAATGGAGTTCTGGCAGGCACTTAATTAACCTGATGTATACCATTAAGTAATTAGGCATTCAGGAGATCGAGAGAGAGAGAGAGAGAGAGAGAGAGAGAGAGAGAGAGAGAATCTCCATCTCTCTGTCCTCAAACAACCACAGCTTCAAGAGAGTTAGTTACAGGAGTATACTGGGAGCAGATAATTAACATCCAATTTTACTTTTTAAACGAATTACAGCAGCTCTTGTCCAAAGAGTGGATATTCCTGCGCTCAAGACAAAGGGTGAAGCTATGGTATATCCCAAGGAGGCACAGTGTATATACACCGAGGATAGCGCCAATTACTTGATCAAGAGCCCTTCACCATCATCAAAGCACCCTTCTTATCTCTTCCTTGAGGGGAATTTCTAGTTGGGTTGAGTCACTTTCCAGAGTATGACCGCACCACTACTGGAAAAAAGTAGCAATCGGGGGAGAAATTATCTCGTGGAACGAGGCGTGGCTGACCGATACGCAACAGAAAGTTTGCATAAAATGGGGAGAAATAAGACGGGGGACCTGTTACCAGTGGTGTTCAACAGGGGTCAGTACTGGGTCTCTTGTTGCTCGCAATATACATAAACGATATAGATGAGGGAATAAACCGCGATAAAAGCAAGTTTTCTAATGACACTAAAATAGGCCGCCCAAAAAAGTCTGATGAAGACATTAGATCGCTATAGGAAGATCTGGAGAAATGGCAGATACAGTTTAATGTAGACAAGTGAAAGGTTTCATTCCTGGTAAAAAAAATATTAACTATGGCACCTATAAACTAAACACGCAGACTTATATCGAAGTGAATGCCAAAAATATTTAAAAGAACTACTTAGCATTAATTTAAAGCTAATACACCACTGCGTAAGTGTTCACAATATAGCTATTATAATTGTTAGCTTTATATCCGTAAGTATAAATCATATAAGAAAAGTCCTCAGGTTATACTTCAACTTTATATATCCTTGGTAAGGCCTCATTTAGATTATGCTACTCATTTCTGGTCTCTTTATTACAGTGGACATAAATGCGCTGGAAAACATAGAGAAGGATGATGCGTACAAATGAAAGACAGGAATAAAGAGGATACAAATGTGCTGAAAATATCCAATCAAGACAGGACTCGACCAATGGACTCAGCATGTAGAAGTTTTGATTTAGAAAGCATATATCAAAGTACTGGTTTAGCAACAGAGTTGTAAATGAGCGGAACAAGCGTCCAAATAGTGTCATTGAAGTGAGAATGTTGGATAGCTTCAACCTAAGTTGGGTAGGTACATGATCTGGTGTTGGTGGATGAGAGTTGACCCCTGCCTAAGAACAGCGTAGTAGGCCTGTAGGCCTACTGCACAGTTCCTTCATAATTCTGTTCTTTATCATGGGGTTTGCAGTAAATTTATCTATATAAGTTATTTGAGTTAGGTTAGGTTTACGAAAATTAGACTGTTCATCTATCAAAAACTAATCCATTATAATATACCAGAACTACAATAAATAAAAATAAAATAAGGCGATGAAAAGTTCTGACGAGCGAACAGAAAACTGGGACCCACCAATTAAGGCTCGTTTAACAGTAACCTGTTTGACTGTCTTAGGAATAGTGAAATACTGTCTGTTATTAAGAGAAAGAATCAACTGTTTCTCAAATATTCAGCCAAACGACCCAGACTCCAGACTCAAGAATGGGCTGACTGATAAACAATTTACCAGTGGATAAGTAAAACACGCGCAACAGTTAAGATATCAATATTCCGAAACGCTTCGCCTATACAGAAGGATATTTCAGTAGAATACAAAGGAGGCAGCAGAAGCAGTGGTGCAGAGACAATGTAATCAGTCTATCACCCTCGAAGAAGTAGTTTTGAGGTGGTCAGTCCCTCAACCTCTATAATGAGTTCTGATCCATATTATGGATCAATGTGAAGCTACAGCATCAAAATGGAGACACTGGTGAAGGTGAGGCCCCAAAAAATCTTGAAGACGACAGAAGAGGCGAGGTCCACTAGTAGGAATAAGATGCAAGAATTGAAAAGCACTATAGCAAGCCTGGGTAGGTCCCTCTCAAATCCAACCTTTTTCACTAGTGACTAGTTGTCAGATACCGTTGTGTTAAAGTAAGACAATGTGAATATAATAATAATAGTATACAATAATGTTTAACAATTAGGTATCTTTATTCAGAAAAGTTTCGCCTACACAGGATTTTTCAGTTGAATACAGAGGATGAAGCAGAAACAACGGCGACGCAGAGACGATGTAATCAGTCCATCATCCTCGAAGTAGTAGTTTTGAGGTGGTGGTGGTAGTATAAGCAGTAGTAGTAGCAGAAGTAATGGTGGAGTAACAGTAGTGTAAGTAATTATAGTAGTAGTAGAAGAAATAGTAAAAAATGGTAGTAATAATAGTAACAGCAGTGGAGGTAATAGTACTAGTAATGGTGGTGGAAGTAACAAGTAGCAGTGGCATTAATAGTAGCAGCAATGGAAGTAATACAGTAGTAGTAGTAGTAGTGGCAGCAGATGCAACTAGTCTGCTGTGAAACTTTAAAACTCTGAACTTTCTAAAGTACTTGGGTAGGCGCACGTTCCTGAAAGCAGTTCTAATATTTGTGTGTGTGTGTGTGTGTGTGTACGTGCACGCGCATTTTCTCTATGTGTGCGTGTGCACGCGCATTTTCCACATGCGTGCGTATGAACATGTGCATGATTGTTTGCATATGAAAGTATGTTTAAGTTTGCGTGTGTACTCACCAAGTGCCGGTGAGTGTTAGAGCGTCTGGTCCTGCTACTAAAAAATTAATCGACTGGGGTAATTGGCTTGGTTCGTAGCTTCTTGGTCTCGTATTTTCTTTGGACTCCCTGTTAGCAGTTAGCTTTCACTACTTTCTCTCACACACATTCTACATAATTTTTTTAACCCAGCATCTTTGTGGACTAATGAATGTTAATGTAATTCAGAGTGACAGAAAAAGGGTAAGGCAAATTATAAGGTAAGCACCGTAGAGGTAATGAAAGAAAAAAAGAAAGACCTCGAAGTACTAGCGGTAAATAATTTGAAGTCGACTAGACAGTCTACAAATAGAATTTTAGGTTTTATTAATCAGTTATTGGGAGTCTTGAAACGGAAAGGTTCGTCTCACTCAATCGCGTGTAGTTTTGGGAACCATATCTGAGGAAAATGTTTTTAAATTAGAATACGTCCAGCACCACTCTTATAACAGTTCAGAAGCACAGGTTTGAACAATGAAGACAACCAATTTCAGTCCGTCACTGCAAAAATAGTTTCGTTAATCGAGTGATAAATATAAAGACTAGATTAACGTAAGTATATACATTTAGAAAAATAAAATGGGTAAATAAATTATTTAAACCCACATTCCGCATCCTTTGACAAAGCCACCTGACAGTCATTTGTACTTAACCAGTCTAGTTTAACTGGAATTATCTGTTGTTGCTCGATGTCCTTTGTGTACGCTTCGTATGAGAAATGGCAGACTACAATCAATACGAAATAACGATTGCAACAACACAAGGCATCCTGCCTGCTGCATCAACCCACCCAACAATTTCAACAAAGAACGTGCGGCGTATAACTTCATGAGCGGCGTCGACGTCCCTAAAGACGAAAGCTGTTATGTTACTTAGCTAACTATGCGCAAATTTGGACCGTACCAAAAAAAAAAAAAAAAAAAAACTTCACTGTACCGCTTTCGAAAACAAATAAATTTCTTAATAATACGTAGACAATTCGCCGCGAAGATAATAAATGCATCAAAGTTTCATTAAAAAAAATAATTATTCCAACTTTTCTGACTTTTAAGATACGTCTGAAACACTAATACCAAGTTAAGAATCACACTGTTAACTTTTGAAATGTAAATTAGTCAATTTGTATTAAAACTTGGTGTTGAAAGTGCGAACAACAGGCACAACCTCCCCCTCACACAAACATTTTCTGCGGTAAAATCCATGGAAACATCCAAGAACGAGATGGAGGCCAAAAAACTGCCAGAAGCAGTGTAAACATTTCCCTCAGGGAGCACATGCAAGGTACATATTAACATTTTGCTTCACTCTGCCCATTAGCATAACTGCCCATTAGACCAGACAAAAAAAAATTTAATAGCCTTTGCATTTTACTAAAAAATTACACTAGTATAAAAATATAGAAGATAAAATAACCAGGAAAGTCGCGCAGATAACTGTGGTCCGACTCCTCAGAACATCCTCAACACTTCACAATACTTGTATTTATCTTAGAGAAGGTTTAAACACAATTAAGTAATCCTTAAGACATAACCATTAGTCTAAAATTATTAAGCAATGTGATATATTTAAGTTACAGTCGGCACAAGTCTTTAATAACCACACGGATTGTGAAGTATTATTGCAATCATGGAGAAGCGCTAAAACAATAGGGGCTATACAGCACCTGAGGAATGGGAGGCAATTAGAGCTCATACTGGGAAGGGGAAGGTAGCTCGAGCTTCTTGGATTATGAACTTTTCAGCAGCATCAGGGAGGGATTGTGTAGTATAGGTAGCATGAAATCACTCCGCTCATCTAGAGAGTTCGGCTCACAACCGTAAGTAACCGGGTTCCATTACCGGGTGGAGTGAAAGGTGAGGATAAATTTGATCACGTTACCCAAGTAAACAGTAGTAACGTTATCTCCAGCTGGGAGATAAAACATTACAAGTTTGTTATTAAACACAAATAAGTCGAACAATATTCAGTACTGTATATCCATTTATTTGTGGGTCAGTTTGCTATTTTTTTATGCATTACAAATAAAGTCCACTTAAATGTACCTGTTGATATATTGAGAATATATGTTCTCATTAATCAGTTAATTTATTATTCAAGGATTTCAGGATCACTGGGGAAGATTTTTTTTTACATGAGCAATGTCAAAAATTGTTAACTTGTGGGTCACTGTACCTTTGTTGTTGAGATCGCATGAATGTTGCTACAGCTGGATGTGGGGAGGAATATGCTCTTCTAACTCCCCTTCAGGACAATGAGTAGTATATTTTTTGCATTAATAATATCGCAGTTTTTACAGTAAGGTAGCTATTTTGAGTATTTGAACAATAAACATCATTTAGGCGATATGGTAGAAAACAGGCTCTGGTCCCACAGCTGAGTACAATCTTCCTTAACTCTAATCACGCGTGACAATACCTACTGCCATCACCACTAACGCCCCTCATGAACCACTACTACTACTGCCATAGAAAATTACCTTTACGAACATGCTTCCTAGCTTACACTTGCTGCTCCTGTTCATCTATATATATATATATATATATATATATATATATATATATATATATATATATATATATATATATATATATATATATATATATATATATATATATATATATATATATATATATATATATATATATATATATATATATATATATATATATATATATATATATATATATATATATATATATATATATATATATATATATATATATATATATATGCAAAACAACCACTCTGAAAGAATAGAGAAATTCCAAGCGCTTTCGTGACTACTCACATTATCAAGGAACTATAGTTCCTTGATAATGTGAGTAGTCACGAAAGCGCTTGGAATTTCTCTATTCTTTCAGAGTGGTTGTTTTGCATACTCTGAAATCACCTGTTTACTGTGATCTTATTGCATATATATATATATATATATATATATATACACACACACACACACACACACACACACACACACACACACACACACACACACACACACAAGACAAGCCACAGGGATGGAAATCTTAAGTTCAAGTACTGCCACACTTCTCAGTGGGTCATCAAGAGCTATGCAATGTTGCAAGGGCAGCAACAAAAGAAATAGAGGAAGCTTTTTTCAGAGTATGGTAGCGCTGGTGGCACCAGCCAATATCTCACTCTGAATGAACCATCCGCGCTACTATACTCTGAAAAAACGTCCGCTATTTCTCCTGTTGCTGCCCTTGAAACATTACACAGCTCCTGATGACGCATTGAGGAGTGTGAAAGTACTTGAGATTAAGATTTTCAGCCTCCGTGGCTTGTCTTGCAATGTTAAGATCACACACACACACACACACACACACACACACATGTATATATATATATATATATATATATATATATATATATATATATATATATATATATATATATATATATATATATATGTATATATATCAGATTGGAGGGAGAGAGTATGGAGGAGGTGAACGTGCTCAGATGTATGGGCGTGGACGTGTCAGCAGATGAGTTTATGAAGGATGAGGTGAATCATAGAATTAACGTGGGGAAAAAGGTGAGTGGTGCACTGAGGAGTCTGTGGAGACAAAGAAGTTTATCCATGAAAGCAAAGATAGGAATTTATGAGAGTATAGTTATACCAACGCTCTTGTATGGGTGTGAGGCATGGGTATTGAATTTTGCAACAAGAAGAAGGCTAGAGGCAGTGGAGATGTCATGACTGAGGGCAAAGTGTGGTGAGAATATAATGCCGAGAATCCGTAGTTTGGAGATTAGGAGAAGGTGTGGGATTACCAATACTATTATCCAGAGGGCTGAGGAGGGGTTATTGAGATGGTTTGGACATGTACAGAGGGTGGAACGAAATAGAATGACTTCGACAGTATACAAATCTGTAGTGGAAGGAAGGCGGGGTAAGGGTCGGCCTAGGAAAGGCTGGAGCAGGGGGTAAAGGAGGTTTTGTGTGCGAGGGGCTTGGACTTCCAGCAAGCGTGCGTGAGCGTGTTAGACAGGAGAGAATGGAAACCAATGGTTTTTAGGACCTGATGTGCTGTTGGAGTGTGAGAGGGGTAATATTTATGAAGGGATTCAAGGACACCGGCAGGCCGGACTTGAGTCCTGGAGATGGGAAGTACAGTGTCTGCACTCTGATGGAGGGGTGTTAATGTTGCAGTTTTATAACTATAGTATACCTGGAGTGAGTTCCTGGGGTCAACTCCCTTGCGGCCCGGTCTGTGACCAGGCCTCAGTGTAGTGTAGGCGTGCCTCTGGCAAGACAGTGATGGCGCAAATGATGATGAAAGTTTTTCTTTTTCAGGCCACCCTGCCTTGGTGGGAAACGGCCGATGTGTTTTATATATATATATATATATATATATATATATATATATATATATATATATATATATATATATATATATATATATATATACATACATACATACAGGGTATTTGGCATGTGCGTGAATGTTTATTTTTTATACATTCTTGCGTCAGGAAGCATAGACATAACTAATTAATTAGTGTAAGAGCGTGCGGAGAATCGTGAGCAAGGTGCGTTTTATAATGCTATTAACCTTAATGGAGAATAGCCACGAAGCTTACGCGGCTTTACTGTTTATATATATCGTAAGACAAATCATGTTAAACAACAATTACAACTTCATCCATCTAAATGAACCAAGCATTAAGTACCGCAGGCATCTGTAAGGAAAAATAAAGTGTTTACACGCATGAGGCTGGACGTTTTTTGTGTATATCTCATTTGTTAATGGTTCTAGGAATCATCACCCCAGCGACCCAGTCTCAAACCTGTTCTAAATTGTTCAGAAAAAATACGCTTCTAAAAACTGTTAAAGATGCAGGAAAGATAAGTATATACTGAATATTAGCAGAAGTTTTTGACATTTATCTGTTATCGAGCATGAAATGAGAAAAAAGTGAGACCAGTAATTCTGCCAGAGTGCAAAACATTTAATAGGACGTTAGTGCATCCCTG
>NC_091319.1:14140669-14238169 GCF_038502225.1 Cherax quadricarinatus | reverse complement strand
GCAAAATGTGGGCCAGATAGGGATGATAATGCGGTAGATCCAATGACTGAACAACCAGAAGATAAAACGAACGCAAAATGTGGGGCAGACAGGGATGATAATGCGGTAGATCAAATGACTGAACAACCAAAAAATAAAACTAACGCAAATGTGGGGGCAGACAGGGATGATAATGCGGTAGATCCAATGAGTGAACCAGAAGATATCATAACTAACATGAAACGTGGAGTAGATAGCGATGATTTATAATGCAGAGATCCAATGAGAGAACTAACTGATATACAGGGAGAGTCGCACAATGACAAGAGTTTGAAGTACACACACAGTGGTGGTATTCTGTTGGTCTGGATATCAGGGAAATTATCTCCTGACAAGGATATAACCATGACGGCCCTCTCACTGGTGGTTTTGGTTATGGGACCTCGCCTAGTCCACACAAATGATAAAGGAAGTCAACACCGAAGATACAAAGAATCTTCGCTCTAACTTCATCTAGCATAGACATACAAACAGAAACACTATATACCCTGGACACAGCAGCGTACTGCCGACACGAATATCGATAAGCTACAGGCACAAAACAGGCTTTTAATGTGTCGACGTTTCACTCTATTCAGAGCTTCATAAAGTGAAACATGCCAAACTAAAAGCCAGCTCTATACCTGTGGCTACGTACACCATACCAGGAATGGTTGGCAATAAGGAAAAGCAAACTAAGAAAAAAGGATATATTAAGACGTACTGGTATACATGCAAAGGAATCAAGACCGCCTTAATTAAGTTAACCCTTCCATCCTCCTGTCCCCTGCCCATTCCGTCAAGGAGAATGCTTTGATCCTCGTGAAGAGCTCTTGACCTGAGGAAATGGAGTTACACTACTCTCTCTCTCTACTATCAAACATTATTATCATTTGTCTCCCATTCCCCAAGCGCTCTATAATAACTAAATAAATAAATAAATAAATAAATATATATATATATATATATATATATATATATATATATATATATATATATATATATATATATATATATAGATATATATAAATGTCGTGCCGAATATGTAAAACTGGTCAATTAGCAAGAACATCATTTAAAATTAAATCCTTTCTAAAATTTTCTCTTATGCGTTTAAAGATATATCTTTTTCATTAATGTTAAAGTAAAAAATTTTAATTTTGCAGCAAAAGAATCTTAGAAAACTTACCTAACCTTATTATAACAAGAACAATTTATTTTACCCTAACCCAACTAAATATATTTTAGATTTGTTTACAGTAATTTAACACTAAACAAACACAGTGAAATATATTTTTTTCGTTAGGTTCAGAATGATTTTGGCGAAATTATTGCATACACAAATTTTCGCTTGTCCTATATGGCAAGATGAGCGTTGCTATTTAAGACAAGATAGCAAGTTCTGCCTATTCGGCACGACATTATATATATATATATATATATATATATATATATATATATATATATATATATATATATATATATATATATATATATATATATATATATATATATATATATATATATATATATATATATATATATATATATATATATATATATATATATATTATATATATATATATATCTTTCTTTCTTTCAACACACCAGCCGTATCCCACCGAGGCGGGGTGGCCCAAAAGGAAATACGAAAGTTTCTCCTTTTGCATTTAGTAATATATACAGGAGAAGGGGTTACTAGCCCCTTGCTCCCGGCATTTTAGTTGCCTCTTACAACACGCATGGCTTACGGAGGAAGAATTCTATTCCACTCCCCCATGGAGATAAGAGGAAATAAACAAGAACAAGAACTAAGTGTGACCTAAGTGTATGTAGAAGTAGCAAGACGTACCTGAAATCTTGCATGTTTATGAGACAGAAAAAAGGACACCAGCAATCCTACCATCATGTAAAACGATTACAGGCTTTCGTTTAACACTCACTTGGCAGGACGGTAGTACCTCCCTGGGCGGTTGCTGTCTACCGACCTACTACCTAGATATATATATATATATATATATATATATATATATATATATATATATATATATATATATATATATATATATATATATATATATATATATATATATAAATGCAAAACAACCACTGTGTAAAAATCTCGAACTAAGATTAAAACAACATAAATATAGCATTAGAACTGGACAAGATTCCAATGCTCTATTTATTCATGTAAGAGATTTTAACCATCCAATTGATTTTCAAAAAGTTGAGAAAGTAGTATCAAGAAAGTACATGGTCGACAGGAATATTATTGAATCTTGTTTCATAAAAAGCAGTTCTGACAATAATATGAATATTTCCTTTGGTTTATATAAATTAGATCCATTTATAATTAGTAGAATTTGGGAAGAATTTAATAATACACGGACAAATAATATTTTTTTAAATTTTCTTGGGTAGAATAGTTTGATGGTGGGTTGTGCGAAGGACCTGTCCAGTCGGGCCGGCGCGCGTCAGGTGTTTAACCGTTGTGGGATCTGATAGTGAGGTGTTGGCCAGACCCCCTTATATACCTTCCTTGGATGCTTTACTTTCATAGTTCCTTGATAATGTGAGTAGTCACGAAAGCGCTTGGAATTTCTCTGTTCTTTCACAGTGGTTGTTTTGCATATTCTGAAATCACCTGTTTACTGTGATCTTATTGCATAAATATATATATATATATATATATATATATATATATATATATATATATATATATATATATATATATATATATATATATAGCTATCTCCCCCGCGGGAGACAGCGGGGATAGCAGGAGCTAGACACTTACTCTACCTAAAGAAGCAGACTGGCAATCAAACTATCGTCACCATATACTCGCTCGCTACTCCTATCTGCTGAACTTCTCCCTCACATTCTCCCATACCAAGACTTATAGTCAAGGAGTATAAGAAGAATAGGCGAGGAAAAAGTTCTAAACCGGGGAAGTCGCGTAAGTTACCAAATCATCTACTGACTGTCACGACTTAACCAGTCAGAGAAATAATTGGATGAACCATTGATATACACAATATGAAACTTAAAAGCTTGGAGTGCCAATGTCCACCTCAAGAGGCGACTGTTGGTTTCCTTTAAAGTTTCTAGGTATATCAAAGGTTTGTGATCCGTTTCTAAAATGAATTCCTTACCCAGTAAATAAAATTTAAGTTTGGAGATACCCCACACAAGGGCCAAACATTCCTTTTCTATGGTGAAGTATCTCGTTTCTGCAGGAAGAAGTTTCCGGCTTAGGAAGCATACACGGAAGGGTGTACCATCATGGTACTGTAGTAACACTGCACCTAAGCCGGTATTGGAGGCGTCAATTCTTAAACAAAATGGTTTATTAATATCTGGAATCTTAAGTATAGGGTCTTTCGAGATGTTCTTAATCTCATTAAACTTTTCTCGAGCTACGTCGGAAAGTTCAAGAGATTCCTTCACAGACTTTTTAAGGAAGTCTGATAAGATGCCTGTAAGATCAGTAAGGTTGGGGATAAACCGTGCATAAAAATTTACAGAACCAAGAAAGCTATGCATGAGATTCTTGGTTTTGGAAATTTTAAACTCTAATAAAACTTTGATCTTACTGAGGAGAACCTGCAGAGAGTTATTAGAAAGAATCAGTCCGAGATATCTAATTTTATTATACCCAAGGAAGCATTTCTTCGGCTTGGCAGTGAGGCCATGTGAGCGTAGCCTACGTAAAACTGATGTTAATGTTTGGATATGCTTGCCCCACGTGGATGTCATTACGTAAATGTTGTCAAAATAAACTGACACATTTGGCATATTACCCAAGACCTTTCTCATCAGTCTCACGTAGGTAGCACAGGCAGTTACCAAACCGAAGGGCATAGTTCTATACTGCATCAGTCCTTGGTGTGTAGGAAAAGCGGTGTACTGCTTAAAAGAAGGATCTAACATTACTTGATGATATGCTTGTGCAATATCAATCTCTGAAAAGAAAGAAGAGTCATAAAATTTATGTAGATCGCTATCTATCAGCATCCCACCGAGTTATAGCATTAAGTCCTCTGAAGTCAATAGCAAGTCTATATGAATTGTCTTCCTTCTTAACTATGACTACTGGTGAGCAATATGCAGATAATGAAGGATCGATGATCTTTAGTTTTAATAATCTATCTACCTCTCGGTCAAATGCATCCCTAAGGTGAACTGGAACTGGGTATAATTTCCGTTTGATAGGGTTGTCCGTGACTAAGTCAATCTTATGGATTACCGTGGAGGTGACACCTGGAATATCAGTAAAAACATCTGAGAATTTACTCACACATTGAAGTAGTTCATGTTTCTTATGGTCATCCAAAGACTCATTGATATTAATGTTTGTCGCACCTGAGTGGTCAAGAGTCACCAAGTCATGTAGTTCTCTGTCATAGTCTATGTTAGAGGTGTCAATTACGCACACCTTACACTCCTCAGTTGTATTATCAAGTTTGTGTGGAAAAACTAAGTCAAAGTCATTCAAACAGTTAACGGTAATATTTCTTAAGAATGTTGATATGATAAAGCTTAGGTTTCCCCTTGACTTCTATGAGGTAATCAACCTTCCCACAAATTTTCAATTCCTTATACGGATCTTTCCATGCTACTAATAATTTATTTGACTTTATTGGTAAAAGTACCAGAACTTCATCCCCTACTTTAAAACTTTTCCTCTGACTTTTGGTATCAAAATAGGTTTTGTACTGGTCCACTGATAAGCTTAAGTTTCTCGAAACTATGTCAAAGGTCTCCTCAAGTTTGGATCTAAGGTCAAGGAGAAACTGATAAGACTGAACCTCAGCATTCACTTCCTCATTAGTCTATAAGTCATGAAGGATGGACAATGGACCTCTGGCCTGTCTACCATAGAGAAGTTCAAAAGGTGAAAACCCCAAAGAGTCACTGGGAACTTCCCTCATGGCAAACAAAGCACAGGGTAGGTAACGATGCCACTCATTAGGTTTAAGGGAGCAAAGTTTCCTTAAAATGGACTTGAGAATCGAATGCTGGCGCTCAATCCTCCCATTACAGCTGGGATGATAGGGTGTTGTGAATAGAGGCTTCACTCCCAGAAGTTGGTAGAGATGTTGCATTAATTCAGATGTGAATTGTGTCCCACGGTCAGACAAAATTTCTCTAGGGATGCCAACTCTGGAGAAGATGGACAAAAGGGCTTCAGCCACCTCTGTAGTAGTTATGGTCTTTAAGGGTACGGCTTCAGGGAAACTCGAAGCATAATCAACCAATGTTAAAATATATCTATGTCCCCCAAATGAAAGTGGTGATAAAGGACCAACGATGTCAATAGCTACTCTTTCAAACGGTACCGTAAAGATTGGCATTTTGACCATAGGTACTCACCTGGTACCTCGGGAGGATGACAGTTGGCAAACTTTACACGATCTACAATATGTAGTGATATCTGAGGACATTTTGGGCCAAAAATAGGTTTCCCTAATTTTATTCAAGATTTTACGATGCGAGAAATGTCCGGCCACTAGTAAGTCATGAGCCATTTTAAGAACAGTCTCTCTGCACTGACTTGGAACAACTAAGATGGAATAGTCTATCTCATCTGAATTCAATCTGAATACTGACTTATACAAGATACCTCTTATATATTCAAATTTATATGAAAAGTTTTTCCTTTGGATAACTTGAGTTTGTCTAGCTGCATTATGGCAATTCTGAAGAGAAGGGCAATTACGTTGTAAATTGACAAAGGAGTCCTTCGATATATCTAAAGGCTTAAAGTCAGGGAAAATCAAAGAATGGACAGTAGGAGAAGCCTGGGCTTTGGTCTGAGCCCTAGTCAAGACATTTATGGTATCGGAGATGATATCTTCACTTTCATCTAACAAGTGAACCGGTGATCATACTACCTCGCTTTCGAGAGAAGTATCACTGGTTTCTAACCCCACATGAATATCACGAGACATTGCCTCATCTGAACTGTCGAGGGGCTTTTCTGACTTTACTGGAAGAGGAGCTGAAAAACTTATGTCCATCTTTGGTGATGAAAGGTCAACCTCAGCACCTTTTACATTACCTATTAGTACTGAGCAAGAAGTGATGGGAGCTAGTACGGCTTCAGACCAACCTGTGAACCATTTAAACCTAATGTAACAACGGATGGTAGGAAAAGTGTCCGTACGGCCCAAGTAGTCTGAAAGGATAGCAGAGGAATGAGTTTCTTTAAGATTAGGGAACAGCTTATCAGAAATGACTATACATGTGCATCCAGTGTCTCGTAAAATGGTAGACACATTAAGTCCATTAACTGTTCCTGAACAGAAGGGTGCCTGGTCATTACAGTCTTTAAAACATCTTCCAACTTTTTGCACTTAGAGGGACAATCGGGACGCTTATGTCCCTTAACACCACATAAATGACAAACCGGAATAAAAGACGTCAGTTTACTTTCTACTTGAGGCTTTGATTTCTTAGGATCTGGTGAACCCTTGCCCTTAGGGTTCGATCCCTATAGGTCTTTATAGGAATTGTGAGCCTCAGGATAAAAGTTAGCGACCTCAGCAACTTCTTATTTGGTTTTACGATGCGTTGAATTTCATACGAATATCTCCGTTTATATTCATTGACCTTTATATTTTCTAATTCTGCTTACTCTCACTCTCTCTCTCTCGCCCTGGCCGCCAGTCTCTCTAACAAACTTTTGCGAATCGACGCGACTCAAGTCCAGATAAATATTTTTGGCATATTTAAACTTGGCACATGAGTTTTGATCGGGTTAAACTTCACACATGAAGATTCTTTTTAAAACTTCCGCAGCGCAGGAAGTAAGATTTCCTAAAACAATTTTTTTTAACATTAATGCATCCATGCGTATTTTATGTAAGAATTCATTATTTTTTACCAATGAATGATTTACGTTTATTTTATTTTACCAGTGAACAATTTATGTCGGTATTTACAAATATTTTTATTCATAAAATAATATATATATATATATATATATATATATATATATATATATATATATATATATATATATATATATATATATATATATATATATATATATATATATATATATATATATATATATATATATATATATATATATATAATATATATATATATATATATATATATATATATATATATATATATATAATATATATATATATATATATATATATATATATATATATATATATATATATATATATATATATATATATATATATATATATATATAATGTCGTGCCGAATATGTAAAACTGGTCAATTAGCAAGAACTCATTTAAAATTAAGTCCTTTCTAAAATTTTCTCTTATAAGTTTAAAGATATATTTTTTTGATTAATGTTAATGTAAATTTTTTTAATTTTGCACCAAAAGAATCTTAGAAAACTTACCTAACCTTATTATAACAAAAACAATTTATTTTAGCCTAACCCAACTAAATATATTTTAGATTTGTTTACAATAATTTAATACTAAACAAACACAGTGAAATATATTTTTTTCGTTAGGTTCAGAATGATTTTGGCGAAATTATTGCATACACAAATTTTTCCTTGTCCTATATGGCAAGATGAGCGTTGCTATTTAAGCCAAGATCGCAAGTTCTGCCTATTCGGCACGACATATATATATATATATATATATATATATATATATATATATATATATATATATATATATATATATGGGAAGCCTTTAATTGAGCTATGTGTAGAAAGGGGTTTGGTAATAAGTAATACATATTTTATGAAGAAGAGGATAAATAAATATACAAGGTATGATATAGCACGTAATGAAAGTAGTTTGTTAGATTATGTATTGGTGGATAAAAGGTTGATGGGTAGGCTCCAGGATGTACACGTTTATAGAGGGGCAACTGATATATCGGATCATTATTTAGTTGTAGCTACAGCTAGAGTAAGAGGTAGATGGGAAAAGAGGAAAATGGCAACAACAAGCAAGAGGGAGGAGGAAGTTCGGGTGAGATATATGCAACTATTGGCAGAAAGGTGGGCTGGTGCAAGTATGAGTAGTGGGGGGGGGGGTTGAAGAGGGTTGGAATAGTTTTAAAAATGCAGTATTAGAATGTGGGGCAGAAGTTTGTGGTTATAGGAGGGTGGGTGCAGGAGGAAAGAGAAGTGATTGGTGGAATGATGAAGTAAAGGGTGTGATAAAAGAGAAAAAGTTGGCTTATGAGAGGTTTTTACAAAGCAGAAGTGTTATAAGAAGAGTAGAGAATATGGAGAGTAAAAGAAAGGTGAAGAGAGTGGTGAGAGAGTGCAAAAGGAGAGCAGATGATAGAGTGGGAGAGGCACTGTCAAGAAATTTTAATGAAAATAAGAAAAAAATTTGGAGTGAGTTAAACAAGTTAAGAAAGCCTAGAGAACGAATGGATTTGTCAGTTAAAAACAGAGTAGAGGAGTTAGTAGATGGGGAGAGGGAGGTATTAGGTAGATGGCGAGAATATTTTGAGGAACTTTTAAATGTCGACGAAGAAAGGGAAGCGGTAATTTCATGCACTGGCCAGGGAGGTATACCACCTTTTAGGAGTGAAGAAGAACAGGATGTGAGTGTGGGGGAGGTGCGTGAGGCATTACGTAGAATGAAAGGGGGTAAAGCAGCTGGAACTGACGGGATCATGACAGAAATGTTAAAAGCAGGTGAGGATATAGTGTTGGAGTGGTTGGTATTTTTGTTTAATAAATGCATGAAAGAGGGGAAGGTACCTAGGGATTGGCAGAGAGCATGTATAGTCCCTTTATATAAAGGGAAGGGGGACAAAAGAGATTGTAAAAATTATAGAGGAATAAATTTACTGAGTATACCAGGAAAAGTGTACTGTAGGGTTCTAACTGAAAGAATTAGAGGTAAGACCGAATGTAGGATTGCGGATGAGCAAGGAAGTTTCAGAGTGGGTAGGGGATGTGTAGATCAAGCGTTTACATTGAAGCATATATGTGAAAGTGTTTATATAAAGGTAAGGAAGTTTTTATTGCATTTAAGGATTTAGAAAAGGCATATGATAGAGTGGATAGGGAAGCAATGTGGCAGATGTTGCAAGTATATGGAACAGCTGGTAAGTTACTAAATGCTGTAAAGAGTTTTTATGAGGATAGTTAGGCTCAGGTTAAGGTGTATAGAAGAGAGGGAGACTACTTCCCAGTAAAAGTAGGTCTTAGACAGGGATGTGTAATGTCACCATGGTTGTTTAATATATTTATAGATGGGGTTGTAAAAGAAGTAAATGCTAGGGTGTTCGGGAGAGGGGTGGGATTAAATTATGGGGAATCAAATACAAAATGGGAATTGACACAGTTGCTTTTTGCTGATGATATTGTGCTTATGGGAGATTCTAAAGAAAAATTGCAAAGGTTAGTGGATGAGTTTTGGGAGTGTGTGTAAAGGTAGAAAGTTGAAAGTGAACATAGAAAAGAGTAAGGTGATGAGGGTATCAAGAAAAATTGGATATCAAATTGGGGAGAAGGAGTATGGAAGAAGTGAATGTTTTCAGATACTTGGGAGTTGACGTGTCGGCGGATGGATTTATGAAGGATGAGGTTAATCATAGAATTGATGAGGGAAAAAAAAGGTGAGTGGTGCGTTGAGGTATATGGGGAGTCAAAAAACGTTATCTATGGAGGCAAAGAAGGGAATGTATGAAAGTATAGTAGTACCAACACTCTTATGTGGGTGTGAAGCTTGGGTTATGAATGCAGCAGAGAGGAGGCGGTTGGAGGCAATGGAGATGTCCTGTCTAAGGGCAATGTGCGGTGTAAATATTATGCAGAAAATTCGGAGTGTGGAAATTAGGAGGTGTGGAGTTAATAAAAGTATTAGAGGGCTGAAGAGGGGTTGTTGAGGTGGTTTGGTCATTTAGAGAAAATGGATCGAAGTAGAATGACACGGAGAGCGTATAAATCTGTAGGAGAAGGAAGGCGGGGTAGGGGTCGTCCTTGAAATGGTTGGAAGGAAGGGGTAAGGGAGGTTTTGTGGGCGAGGGGCTTGGACTTCCAGCAGGCGTGCATGAGCGTGTTCGATAGGAGTGAATGGAGACGAATGGTATTTGGAACCTGACGATCTGTTGGAGTGTGAGCAGGGTAATATTTAGTGAAGGGATTCAGGGAAACCGGTTATTTTTATATAGTTGGACTTGAGTCCTGGAAATGGGAAGTACAATGCCTGCAATCTAAAGGAGGGGTTTCGGGATATTAGCAGTTTGGAGGGATATGTTGTGTATCTTTATACGTATATGCTTCTAAATTGTTGTGTTCTGAGCACCTCTGCAAAAACAGTGATTATGCGTGAGTGAGGTGAAAGTGTTGAATGATGAAAGTATTTTCTTTTTGGGGATTTTCTTTCTTTTTTGAGGTCACCCTGCCTCGGTGGGAGACGGCCGACTTGTTGAAAATATATATATATATATATATATATATATATATATATATATATATATATATATATATATATATATATATATATATATATATATATATATATATATATATCGTGTCGAATAGGTAAAACTCGTCGTTCGCATATTGATACCAGTTTCTCTAGTATTATATATAACAATTCCAATGCTTTACCACTTACTCATAGATTCCATTATTATATCATCCTGCGAAAAAAAAGTAATTCTAATATGCTTTTTTGCAGATCACAGCTGCGTCTTCTTGTTCTCTCTGTTTAGAGTATTAAAAAATCCATCACGTAATCCGCATTTTTTCCGTGACCTGTCATCCCTTTCTACTATCTCCATCATACAGAACTTATCTACATAATATTTTAGCATCCATCTAACGTTCCATTTGAGCAATTTATCCAATTGTTCTTGCACGAATTTGCCGTCGTCGTTTTTATTGCACATTTTGAGCAAAATCTTCGTGTCATTCAAAACTACAATCATACAGATCTTTTTCATTGCAATGATCCTCGTGGCACCCACCTGCTGACATACTCCGAGGATTTTCTTTTTCCACGTATCACTCATCATTATTTTTTACTTAAGAGAATCTCTCGATCACTCTAATACAGTGGTTCCCAAACTTTTTCAGCTTGTTACCCAATTTAACATGCCACATAAAGCATGTTACCCCTTTCACAAAATGTTGTTATTATTGATATATATGGCTAAATTAAAACACTTGAGATATTTTCTTTTATTTATTGTATTTGAACATTGTGCATCTCTAATGACTATTACCAAAGATGTCAAGAACATCAGTGGGATGGATGGAGTTGCATACTTGAAGCTAGTTTAGGAATTCTTGGCTTCATACCAGCTTATGTCTACCTCGGCTGATGCTCACAGATAAACTGACAGTGTGAAATAGAGGCAGCCTCAGGAAGTGAGTGACGCATACTGGACAGGTCGATCTGGGCTACTGAGTGACTTTTGTCCTGAAGCATACTTGTCAAAATACTTTTGGGTTTCCACACACTTAGCTATATATTTCTTCTTTTCTAATACTGTATATTAGTTTTTGATGTTTATTGTTATTTGGTTTAACTTTATTACTTACTTATAATAGGTTTACTTTACAACTTTATATACTAAGACAAAGTTAACAATAATCCTCATACCGGGTACCGCATTGTTTTCTTGATTTTCAGAATTCATAACTTTTTTTCTGTCACCCCTCCATTACCCCCCAAAAATGGTTAAATTACCCCCAGGGGGTAATTTACCCCCAGTTTGGGAACCACTGCTCTAATAGTTTCCTTTTCATTCTTCCTGCGTTCTGTAGTTTCGAAATTATTATTTCATGAGGAACTCTACTGAAAGCCTTTATATATAAATATACAGAGTGTGCAGGTTCGAATCCTGTTGTGGACCAAGAAATAATGCTTGTTAAAAGTTCGCCCGTTTGCGAAATGTTAAGTGTGTATATATATATATATATATACATGTATATACATATATATATATACATATATACATGTATATACATATATACATATATACATGTATATACATATATACATATATACATGTATATACATATATACATATATACATGTATATACATATATACATATATATATATAATGTGAGTAGTCACGAAAGCGCTTGGAATTTCTCTATTCTTTCAGAGTGGTTGTTTTGCACATATATACATATATATATATATATATATATATATATATATATATATATATATATATATATATATATATATATATATATACATATATATATATACATATATATATATATATATATATATATATATATATATATATATATATATATATATATATATATGTATATATATATATATTATATATACACGGAACAAGTGGTATTGATCAATAACAACACTGCACTAGCCAAGGAGCCGAACCCATGCTGTTTTGGGCCGCCTCGTGGTGAGAGAAAACGCATGATGCTTTAGACCACTAGCCCACACAATCCACCGTGATGCGGGCCAAAACAGCATGGGTTCGACTCCTTAGCTAGTGCAGTGTTGTTATTGATTATATATATATATATATATATATATATATATATATATATATATATATATATATATATATATATATATATATATATATATATATACACACACACACAAATACATCTTTTTGTTTTTCTATTACTGTCGCATTATCTTGATAGATTTGATGTTCATGATATTCCGGCTCGGGAACCTAACTCTTTGAAAGCAGTTGTATGTGTGTTTGTGTGTTTTATTCACTTTTCTCAACCGACTTTTTCGGCTTCTTTTTCAACGATTCTTGTCAGTGAGACTCACCGGTAGTTCAAAGGCTTTTCCCCGTTACCTTTTTCTAAAATATCATTTTGTGTGCCATTTAACTTTTTGTAATTAAATTCCCAAAGAATTCCGAAGTGGATAACGTGGTTCGGGATATTCTTTTTTTTTTCAAACCTACAGTGCTACCTCGTCTGGTCTATTGCATTTGTTCTCGTCAACATTCAGTAGAAACTTTCTTTTGTTATATTCCAATTTACTCTATTTTAACCTCTCTCTCTCTCTCTCTCTCTCTGTCACACATACACACACACATGAGTCAGAGAGATATTAGGAAGTATTTCTTCAGTCACAGAGTTGTCAGGCAGTGGAATAGCCTAGAAAGTGATGTAGGGGAGGCAGGAACCATACATAGTTTTAAGACAAGGTTTGACAAAGCTCATGGAGCGGGGAGAGAGAGGACCCAGTAGCAACCGGTGAAGAGGCGGGGCCAGGAGCTAAGACTCGACCCCTGCAATCACAAATAGGTGAGTACATATATATATATATATATATATATATATATATATATATATATATATATATATCTATATATATACACACACACACATACACAAGCACACACACACAAAGTACAACGGGAAAGACAGCAAAGGACTTGAAAGCCCACACCTAGGCTATCTGCTAAGAGGAACTATTCACTTCTGTATAGATTAAGACCTATCGTGTATTTATCTACGTGTTTCAGACAGATAATAAAGCAACAGGCTCTCTTCCCATCCTCCACTTTCTCCGGCCACTGATGGCATGCAAACGGGAAAAATATACCACTCCATCATGAAATTTAGAGAAGATGGAAGTGGACGGAGGGCATCGGCTACAGTTATTTGTTACTCCACTGCCACTCACAGAACTGTGTGCATCAGTGATTCTACTTCTAGTTACCACCACTTCTATGACTAACAAACATCTACTTCTACTACTACTACTATTATTAACTTGGTTGGCTAGAACTTTGTCAATTAATCATTCTCATGTATCTGCTGAACAAGCATCGGGAATCCTTTAATTTTGGTTGCCTGAGCGTGGTATGTACAGTAGTTAAATCCCATATTTGCTGATTCTTAAATAATCACTGTTTTCACGCTTTGCAACATTAGCAAGTAGTCTGTTCCATTCCGCAATCACTCTACAAAAAAAATCTTGCATACATTCATTTTACATCTTCTTCCTTACAGTTTAAGTCCACTGACTCAAGTTATGGACTCAATGAGCACTTCAAATAGTTCTACGTGTTTGTGTGAGATTCAATAACTTAAAGGCTTGAACGAGATCTAGTAGTCCACGTATCTTAAGAGGGAAAACACAAGTACAATGAGTTTTTTTTTACATGTTATGTGTTTCTTCATGATGGTATGAACTTGGCTGTCGTTTTCTGTACTCTCTATTAAGTCTTCAAATTTCATGCAAGACGTATATCTACGTTTAAAACGACTAAAAACTGAACGGTTTATTCAAGATGTGGTTCATTAAGTGCGTTATAGTGTCAATATGGTAACAGGGGTTTGATACTTGAAATTTCTAGCTATGAAACCTAAAATTCAGTTAGCGGTGTTGCTCTCAGTTGAACATTGTTGTTTGGTACTTCATTCTCTTGCTTCAGTCAGACTGTTACCAAACATTCTTTGCTGTATTTATGACTGAGATATTCGAAATGCAATACTTTCCATTTGTTAACGTTGAAACTCATTTTCCACGTCTCCAACAAAAGAGCTAATTTATACAGATCACTCTGAGTACGAGAGAGAGAGAGAGAGAGAGAGAGAGAGAGAGAGAGAGAGAGAAATACGCACAAAACTTGTGGGGCAGTGCGCCTATTCTTGCAAGTGATCTTCACACGTGTCATTGCCTTGTCCCATTATCTGTTCCGCTATCTCTTCCACTATGTTTCACTATATGTAACCACTAATCATATATAGAGCATGCATGTCTCCCATCCATCCTCTTGCATATCTGTGTTCTGGACACCGTCACCTCATTTTCTCTCCGTCGACAATTCATTATTTCTATCTCTCTCTCGTATTTTAATACAACCTAAGGTAATTTAAAACAAATCAGAAAGAAAGTCAAAGACTGAGGACTATTACAAAGTAAAAATTGAAGTTTTAACAAAGTCAAACAATTCTAAGTTGTTCTCATCTGTCATTTTCAAGCAATGTGAACTCCTCCATTCTGGGATTCCCTCCTCCCAAACTCAGATCACTCTCTCATCTTTTATTTTCAAGTCACTCTCAGCTCTCATTTTCTAGCCGGTCTCAGATGGAGAGAGAGAGAGAGAGAGAGAGAGAGAGAGAGAGAGAGAGAGAGAGAGAGAGAGAGAGAGAGAGAGAGAGAGAGAGAGGTGCATTTCCTTCTTAAATCGCTTGACCAAGAAAAGGCTGTGGGCCCAGACAAGTTGAGCCCAAGATTACTGAGAAGATGTGCAGACCAGCTAGCAGAACCTCTAACTCGCATCTTTCAGCACTGCCTAGTACAGTGTAAATGGCCCTCTCTATGGAAAGAGGCAAATGTAGTCCCTGTTCACAAAAAGAAGAGCAGAGCAGAAATCAGCAACTACAGACCAGTGTCACTCCTGTCAATCACTGGTAAGATCCTTGAGACAATAATCTCAAGACAAATGACAGTCAGAGTTTTTTGACTACCACTCACTACTTTGTGATCGTCAATGTGGCTTCAGGAAAGGATACTCTGCTGCTGATCTGTTGTTAAACCTCTCCACTAAGTGGCACCAGTCACTGGATGAATCCAAAGTCAGCTATGTGGTAGCACTGGACATTGCTGGCGCTTTCGACCGGGTGTGGCACCAGGGCCTCTTAGCAAAACTTCAAGCACTGGGAATTGCTGGCTCTACGCTATGTCTCCTCAGTGATTACCTTCATGGTAGATCTCAAGTGTAGTTCTCAATGGAACGGAATCAGCAAGACATCCTATTGGGGCAAGTGTTCTACAAGGAAGCGTACTGGGACCATTGTTATGGAATGTCTACTTCAACGACCTTCTTCATCTCATCCCAGAATCACATGCATATGCGGACGACTGTACACTGACATTCACTTATCCAAGAGAAGAAATGCCAGCTGCTCTAAGCTACATCAAACACCAGCTAAGAGCTATATCTGCTTGGGAAAATAGATGGCAAGTAACATTTGCACCTGAGAAAACGCAAATGATGATCGTCTCTAGGCACCATGATGGTAATGCTGGTGCAGTAGTAAGAATGAATGGGAGGGTGTTGGCACCTGGAGAAGAAGTTGATATCCTTGGGGTGAAATTTGACTCCAAACTAACCATGAAGAGCCATGTTGTAAATCTTGCAAACGAGGCAGCCAGGAAGCTTACAGCACTTCGCCGTATCTCGCATCTGCTTGACAGTAGGAGTTGCAAGATTCTGTACGAGGCACAAGTACGCTCACACCTTGAGTATGCTCCACTTTCTTGGTTTGCCTGCCCCCCCTCTCATCTGCGACTGCTTGACAGAGTAGAGAACAGAGCAAGACGTCTCATCTCTCGCCTGGACCCATTCTGGATAGATCTGTCATTTCAGCAGAGCCTTCAACACAGAAGGGATGTGGGTGGCCTTACTGTTATGTACAAGGCCAATATTGTCAAAGTACCACACTTGGATCCACTTCGAGGACAGCGTGAAACAAGCTTTTATGCCACAAGACGGGCAGAAAGCAGCAACTTCACTCTGGCTGTACCCTTCTCCAGAACATTACTCCATCTGAGATCATATATACCCAGGATGACTCGAGTATGGAACACATTTGTACAGCATAATGGTGTCAACGAGATAAAGTCAGTTGAGAGAGAGAGAGAGAGAGAGAGAGAGAGAGAGAGAGACATACAGACAGAGAGAGAGAGAATGATATGGTGGCACTATATAGTCGACGAGAGGATGTGAAAGGATTAGGACTATTGCAGCCATGATTCCGCCTAGGCCTGTGTTGACCTGATAGGCGGGAGTGTAGGAGTCGGGGGCGCATGGAGAGGGCAAGTTGGAGTGGGGGAGGACTGAGGGGTGGATTATAGTTGGAAGTGAATGAAAAAGCAGGAAATAGAAAAGCTTGCGATCTATATCAAGGAAATTGAACTAGTTTAATCTACTTTCAGTCATCGCTTTTGTTCCCCTCTAGACAGATAAAGCAGTACGGTAACGCTGCAGGCTGTTATTGCAGTGTGTTGATTGGCTATGTGAAATTAATGTAATATACGACGAGAGTGTAATATTTGTTAAGATATCAACGTGAACAGCGGAGTCTGACGAAGACTCAATGTAACCTCTGTAATCCTGTTTTTTTCTGGTCTACAACTCGCAGGATAAGATGAGGTGCAAAATAAACTAGCCACTCACGGATGAGCATGAGGTGCACAATAAACTAGCCACTCACAGGATAAGCATGAGGTGCACAATAAAGTAGCCACTCACAGGATGAGCATGAGGTGCACAATAAACTAGCCACTCACAGGATAAGCATGAGGTGCAAAATAAACTAGCCACTCACAGGATGAGCATGAGGTGCACAATAAACTAGCCACTCACAGGATAAGCATAAGGTGCACAATAAAGTAGCCACTCACAGGATGAGCATGAGGTGCACAATAAACTAGCCACTCACAGGATAAGCATGAGGTGCACAATAAAGTAGCCACTCACAGGATGAGCATGAAGTGCACAATAAACTAGCCACTCACAGGATAAGCATGAGGTGCACAATAAAGTAGCCACTCACAGGATGAGCATGAAGTGCACAATAAACTAGCCACTAGTGTTCAGTGTGCTACACTTCGAAACAAACAACACTTGCATCTCTCACCAAGGAGTCATATATGAGGGAGCTGACAAACAATCTATGCTGATAAACCACGGTTCAAGTGGGGTTTGAACCTACGGCGAGTGAGTCGTAAAACTCCAGGACAGAGAGTAAAACACTCGATCAGCTGGCTACAATAAGATTCATCCAACACATTCGCCATAGGTTTAAATCCCACCTTACCGTTATTATTACGACTTTGTGAGTCAATCTATGCTGATACTAGAAACTAGTGTTAATTGTCTTTGTTATTAGCTTAAAAAGTTTCCAACTGCAATTAGTTCTGTCCACTTCCCTGGAGTGAGTATTGATGGACCTCAGGCGTGCAGTAGCCACTGCTGAAATCTCTAAGGAAATCAATTTCTCCGTCCTATTGTTGTTTCTTCTCCCCTCGACCCACATCTCCTCTAGCTCTTCCACTTTCTTTACCTGCTTTCACTGACTCCTCTTCCTCCATGTATTTCCCTTTCTCTTTCACCCTCACAGATAACCTTCCTTTCCGCTTTTATGTATATACAATAAGATCACGGTAAACAGGCGATATCAATATATGCAAAACAACCACTGTGAAAAACTAATGAACTTCCAAGTGATTTCGTGATATCTGACATTATCAAGGAACTGTAAAAATAGAAACAAAGAAAAGACTTATAAGGCCAAGATAACACCTCACGGTCAAACAACCGACACCTCACCCGTCCCTTTATGATGATGCGGGAGAGATGCATATTATGTATATGTGTAAGAAACTGTAGTGTTTTTATTCTTTTTTTCGAAGTCATATCCTGGGAAAAATTCCAATGTGTATGAAAATTTTAAGCCTGCTGAAGGTATTCAAATATTGGGCAAAGCGCATTTGATGTGTCCAGTGATGGTCATTAAACAAACTGTATATTAATGATATTCAATACCGACAAGATAATGAATTAGACACATCTGCAACATCTGGGTATCTTTACTGTTTCGCTATCCAGTGGCTTTATCAATATATTACATAGGCATAATATGAAGACTAGAAATACATACAGCAGACAGTGGAAGATGAGGAAATCAGTCCCTCAACCTAGGTTGAGGGACCCCCTTCCAAGAATGTAATGAGAAAGTAGGTTCTAAAACAAGGTAACCACTGTCTAGACTAAACAACTGCTCTCTCCTGAAGAAAAGACACGTTGCAAAATCAACTTTTACTGCAACGTTTCCCTGTGATAAAGAGCTTCATCTACTTACGATAAAGCTCTACACAGACCGAAACGCTGTCCCAATAAATGCTGCATTATGACATTTTGACTCAACTGATCTCCCCCTCCCTCTCCCCCTCCCTGTCTCCCTCTCCCGCTCCCTCTACTATCTTTACATTTCTAACAGACCTTGGGGTTGTAAGTGTTCTCGTATCCTTCACACTCGTGTAAAAATATTTATAATCGTTAATTATATATGCAATAACATTTGCATAAAGGAAATGCCTAGAGAGGTGTCATTAACGTTATGTTTGAAGAATTGAGACACTTATGCAACACATGGGAATCTTTATTGAAGAAACGTTTCGCCACACAGTGGCTTCATCAGTCCAATACAAAGTAGAAATGGGTAAGGAGAGTAGAAGTTTTGAGGTAATCAGTCCCTCAACCTGGAATCGATGTGTTCAGTCCATCACTCTTGTAGGAAGTGCAGCTCAGGGCACTTCCTACAAGAGTGATGGACTGAACACATCGATTCCAGGTCGAGGGACTGATTACCTCAAAACTTCTACTCTCCTTACCCATTTCTACTTTGTATTGGACTGATGAAGCCACTGTGTGGCGAAACGTTTCTTCAATAAAGATTCCCATGTGTTGCATAAGTGTCTCAATTCTTCAACTTGTCGGTTTTCAAAACCATTCATCACAACGTTATGTTTGTTGTACTCTATTTAGGATTACATTTCCTACATCTCCATCACCACCACAGTAACTCCCTTACTGCCAGTTAATCCATCACCACAACAATACTTCGTCACCACCCTAGCTACTCTCTCACCACCACTGTCACTCCAACTCCTCCTTCCTTACCAGATATAACACTTAATTTTCACCCTCATAACAACATAGCAAATCACTGTGTCCAGGGTTATACAAAAGCATTCCAAATCTACGAAATGTGTAGATTTAAGCGATCACAAACTTACTTAAATCACAAACTCCTTTATAAGCCTTCGGTCAAGATTAAGAAAGTGTCCAACTTCATGCGTTTACCGAGGTAAAACAGTGATAAACTTGCACCTTCCCCTCACACGCCGTAAAAAAAATATGAACCTGAAATATGCATCCCCAGCCCTTGGCAAAGTGTGCAACTTTGAACACTTTGGGGAAGGAGTGAAAAGAACGGTGATCACACTTTGGGCGTCCACACCCTGTAGCGCAATACAAGTGGCCACGTTTACTACTACGTGTTGTCAAGTTAAACTCCTTGGTACAAAGGGAATCAGAGTATATTTGAAAGTACACGTGATAGGAAGAGTACATGTGAGTGGGAGAGTACATGCGTAAATGCGCTAAAGCACTGTTATAAACTATCTGCTCTAATTACACATTTCTTTCTTATTTTCATTATGCTTATTAAGTAAATATATTATTATTATTATTATTATTATTATTGCTTTATTAGATTTCAAGCCTATCAACTAGACGAGGGGTTATTAGGGCTGCACATCACCAGTCAACGATACTTTGATTCTTAATGTAGGAATTAACTTGAACTTAGTGTATATACACTGACAGATACACACATCTCGGTGGATATAACTCAGACATCATCATAATACTATTGCTAAAATTAATAATAATAACAGTTATTATTTATCCCATTGCTTTCTTAAACCACTGTTACTAATCCATGAAATGTTACAATCAAGTTCAGTCAATGTTATGAACCCAGGGAATGGTACAAATTCAGTCAATGTTACCAATCCACGAAATGCTACAATTACGTTCCGTCACTGTTACCAACGCAGGGAGTGGTACATTCAAATTCCTGTACTGTTATTACCCTAGGAAATATTTCAATTAAACCTACGAAGTATTACAGTAAAGTTCAATCGGAGAATGTTACAATGACGTCAAGTAACATAACTAACCCGCGATCATTTATTCAGACTTAATAAGTGAAATACTGATAATTAATTTTAGCACAAAGAATTAATGCTAAGCAGTTTTTAATGGATTTGTAAATTTCATCAAGCATTAAGTAAATAATGTTAATTAAAAAATGTTTAACAAAAGTTAATAAGCCGTATTTATCACCCCCCCCCCCCCCGACAAAAAAAAAAGGATTTCCAGATACTAATACACATAATTTTGCAGCTTCAACTGCGTGTTGCCATTTCCGTACCATTAAAGGCCATGGTACTGTGTGTGTGTGTGTGTGTGTGTGTGCTCACCTAATTCTACTCACCTAATTGTGGTTACAGGGGTCGAGACTCAGCTCCTGGCCCCGCCTCTTCACTGATCGCTATTAGGTCCTCTCTCTCTCTACTTCCTGAGCTTTGTCATACCTCGTCTTAAAGCTATGTATGGTTCCTGCCTCCACTACGTCACTTGCTCGGCTATTCCACTTCCTGACCACTCTATGACTGAAGAAATATTTCCTAACATCCCTGTGACTCGTCTGAGTCTTCACCTTCCAACTGTAACCCCTTGTTTCTGTGTCCCCTCTCTGGAACATCCTGTCTCTGTCCATCTCATCTATTCCACGCAGTATATTGCATGTCGTTATCATGTCTCACCTGACTCTTCTGTCCTCCAGTGTCGTCAGTCCGATTTCCCTCAACATTTCATCGTAGGACATTCGCCTTAGCTCTGGAACTAGCTTTGTTGCAAACCTTCGTACTTTCTCTTAACTTCTTGACGTGCTTTACCAGATGTGGGTTCCAAACTGGTGCTGCATACTCCAGTATGCGCCTGACGTACACAGTGTACAGTGTCTTGAACGATTCCTTATTAAGATATCGGAACGCTATTCTCAGGTTTGCCAGGCGCCCATATGCTGCCGCAGTTATCTGGTTGACGCGTGCCTCCGGAGACGTGCTCGGTGTTATGGTCACCTCAAGATCTTTCTCCTTGAGTGAGGTTTGTAGTCTTTGTCCACCTGCGGTTTTCTTTGCCCTTCCCCAATGTTCATGACTTTGCATTTGGCAGGATTCAATTCGAGAAGCCAGTTTCTGGACCACGTGTCCAGTCTGTCCAGGTCTCTTTGTAGTCCTGCCTGATCCTCATCAGATTTAATTCTTCTCATCAACTTCACATCATCTGCGAACAGGGACACTTCAGAGTCTATCCCTTCCATCATGTCAGTCACATATATCGACAACAGCACTGGTCCTAGAACTGACCCCTGTGGGACACCGCTCGTCATAGGCGCCCACTATGATACCTCTTCACGTGTGTACTCACCTATTTGTACTCACCTATTTGTGGTTGCAGGGGCCGAGTCATAGCTCCTGGCCCCGCCTCTTCACTGATTGCTACTAGGTCCTCTCTCTCCCTGCTCCATGAGCTTTATCATACCTCGCCTTAAAACTATGTATGGTTCCCGCCTCCACTACTTCACTTTCTAGACTATTCCACGACTTGACTACTCTATGACTGAAGAAATACTTCCTAACATCCCTTTGATTCATCTGAGTCTTCAACTTCCAATTGTGACCTCTTGTGTATGTGTCCCATCTCTGGAACATCCTGTCTTTGTCCACCGTGTCTATTCTGCGCAGTATTTTATATGTCGTTATCATGTCTCCCCTGACCCTCCTGGCCTCCAGTGTCGTCAGGCCGATTTCCCTCAACCTTTCTTCGTAGGACAATCCCCGTAGCTCTGGGACTAGTCTTGTTGCAAACCTTTGCACTTTCTCTAATTTCTTGACGTGCTTGACTAGGTGTGGATTCCAAACTGGTGCCGCATACTCCAATATGGGCCTAACGTACACGGTGTACAGGGTCCTGAATGATTCCTTATTAAGATGTCGGAATGCTGTTCTGAGGTTTGCTAGGCGCCCATATGCTGCAGCAGTTATTTGGTTGATGTGCGCTTCAGGAGATGTGCCTGGTGTTATACTCACCCCAAGATATTTTTTCCTTGAGTGAGGTTTGTAGTCTCTGGCCCCCTAGACTGTACTCCGTCTGCGGTCTTCTTTGCCCTTCCCCAATCTGTGTGTGTGTGTGTGTGTGTGTGTGTGTGTGTGTGTGTGTGTGTGTGTGTGTGTGTGTGTGTGTGTGTGTGTGTGTGTGTGTGTGCGCGCGCGCTCGTACTTTCGTAGTTGTACTCACCAAGGTATGTTTGCTGTGGTCAAGCCTTAGTTCCTAGTCCCTCTTACTAGACTATATTAATGGGCACTACTGAGTTCTGGCCTTTTGGACATTATCATAACTGCCGTTGAAGTTGTGTATTAAACCTGGACCAACACTGCCTCATCCCAATCTTCCCACTTTTCAACCAGCCTGACAATAAAAGATATACTTCATTACATCCCTGTGGTTCATCTGCGTTTCCAGCTTCCGCCTTTGTCCCCTTGATCCTGGTCCTCTTAATTCAGTCAATTAGCTCTACCAATTCTTATTAATATTTTGTATGTAGTAATCATGTGCCCCTTTGGCCTCTCCTCTAAGGCCAACAGGTTCAACGCCTTTAACTTTTTCCTCATAGTTCATTGCTCTCAGTTCTGGTACTATTCTGGTTAAAAACCTTTGGACCGTTTCCAGCTAGTTCACGTGTTGTAGCCTGACAATGGTCCATGACGAACTGAAACGTCGTCTTAACTTTCTTTTCCAAGTTTTTTGTTGTGTATTGTTTCAACCACATTATTAAGACGTGCGTTGCTTCGTCTCAGTCATCCCACCTAGGGGTTGCTACCCCACCCCACCCACACGACGTTCACACTTGACCCAACCTACCATAATATTTTTCCATTTTCACACCCCTTTACAATCACTAACTTTTTTCATACATATTTTGCTTTTAGATATTTTTATGCATAACATTTACAAATCGAAATCATTACATTCAGTTATAGAAAACGTTACGTAAACGTTAATGTACACCATAGCAAAAAAAAAGCAATATATACAAAAGACACAAGAATAAAAAAGGAGACTTAGAAAAATATAATATAGTCCTTACAAACATAATGTGATAAATAAAATTCAAATTTTCAGATTAAACATGAACTAGCAAAAAAAAAAAAAAACGAAAGAACAACTAATCTTCCATGCACACATGACACAAAAATTTAAGCCGACAACTTTAATATGATGTAAAAAAATCGGGTTTTGTCTCGGAGCGTGTCAAAACACTGATTAAAAATACACGAGTATTAGCACATTTGAAAAACATACGAAATTATATACTGATTACTTTTATTATTATTATTATTATTATCATTATTATTATTATTATTATTATTATTATTATTAATGTGAGGGATAAGCACTAAACCCGTAGACATCAAAGAGCGCCTGAAAATGGGAAGGAATCAGGCTTGATTTGAGGATGGGAAGCGTGTCAGTGACTCCTTTGATCAAGATCCCTTCACCAGCATCAAGGTAATCCTTATCCCGGTGAAGGGAAAGTGTCCTGGAGGCTTGTTCCTCCATCTACTAATAACTGCTCGGCCACTGTCCAGTCTATTGTCGATGGCTAAAGCTTCCTCTGAAACTCCTGCTTATTAAAACTTTGTTAATAATGAATCCCTAATAAGTTTTCCCACGATTCCAAATGGTTAATTACAATTGTTCACTACTTGCTGAAATTTTAATGAAATGCCGCTTCAAAGAGTGGATAATTATTTTCCGTAGGTTCCTGTTGTGTTATGAAGCTTTTCATCCACCATCACACTTTTAAACAGATGTCGTTATCCGCGAAAAATAGCAAGATCATAATGACAGGAACAAAATCCTTCAAAATACAAATTACGACTTCAGGTGCACTGCCAATGATATTTCAAAGACAAACTAACCAGGATCATACCTACACACACAATTAACTTATTAATAACAAAGTACAAGTAAACATAGAGGAACAACAATCTTATCCAATGGCCAAAAACAGAGCGACCAAGCCGTTAAACACAGAGCGATGAAGCCGTTAAACACAGAGCGATGAAGCCGTTAAACATAGAGCGATGAAGCCGTTAAACACAGAGCGATGAAGCCGTTAAACACAGAGCGATGAAGCCGTTAAACATAGAGCGATGAAGCCGTTAAACACAGAGCGATGAAGCCGTTAAACACAGAGCGATGAAGCCGTTAAACACAGAGCGATGAAGCCGTTAAACATAGAGCGATGAAGCCGTTAAACACAGAGCGATGAAGCCGTTAAACACAGAGCGACCAAGCCGTTAAACACAGAGCGACCAAGCCGTTAAGAGGCTCGTGAGTTTCCCTGTCTCTTAATATCATGTTTATTTTTCCCCTATAATCTACCATCGCATTTGCTTTGTCTGTTTCGTAAGGTGAAATCTGGGATCTTTCCTTAATTAATGGTAAACTTAACAAATCTTTCATGGCAATTGTGTTGCAGAGGTCTGAGCTTTGCAACATAATTGTCATCAAAAATTTGTTAAGTTATACCATGAATTAAGGAAAGATCTTAGATTTCACCTTACGAAAGCAGACAAAGCAAATGCGATAGTAATTAAGGACAAGGTAGATTATAGGAGAAAAATAACATATTATTAGAAAGCAGTGGAAGTGACGTGTCCGTTAAACACTCACAATCGAACATGATTCGCAGTACAGTACACAAATTCTTAATATCAACAAATTGTAAGAATCCCTTGCATTCACTGACTTTAATATCTGCTCAGTAATGCTGTGTCCAACAATTGTACACTTGGAAGCTTTCATGTATTTGCATATAGGGAATACTACTGAATGGGGAATTAAACCGTGGTCTTTAAGTAAACCATTATCAATGCTGTAACATGAACCGTGGTTCGAGTCACCCTCCCCCTCCCCAATGACTGTGGTTCATTACGACTTACGAATATGTTGAGGTTCTCTGCTTCTATATATCAAAAGATAGAGAGATTCCCAACTAATGCGCATATATTAAAATATTCGTCTTTTCGGACGGTCCTGGACCATTATCGAACCATGACTTGAGAATGATCGTGGATACCAAAAATGTCGTCCAGTTTTCATTTCTAATTTATAGATTATTTGTCATTTTTTCCTGCCACGGTATTCTGACTTGGCTCTAGTTAGAGCGGTATTATATCCAGACTTGTAACACGATCGTTTAAACCACAATAGTAAGCAAAATATAGGCTTATGGCCCGGGCAGGAGTGAATACCTTATATCCCTCATTTATAGCTAAACGTCAAGATATGCATAATATTTGAAACATCGAGAAAATACACGAATAACCCGCACATAGGAAAAAGCTTATGACGACGTTTCGGTCCGACTTGGACCACTGACTAGCCCCACTCCATAAAGGTGGCAGCAAAGCATTAGCTAAGAACTATAGACCAATAGCTCTGACGTCCCACATCATAAAAATCTTTGAAAGAGTGCTAAGAAGCAGGATTGCAAATCACCTGGATTCCCAAAATCTGCACTTTGTTCCACTCACGGTATTGTGCCTTCTTGTTCTTCATCGAGAAAACTCTGAAAAACCCTCTACGACTCCCAAATATGAAGGATTTTTTATTGTAATTCTTTAATACGTTTAACTTACTAAACGTGCTGATTCTAAACCTATTTCATAACATAAAACTTACAGAATCGTACATCACACAAACTCAGTCATACATGGCTATGAATACGATTGTATTTAATAACGAATGCTGATTAACATAACTCAAATCCCAAATAGAGTAAAAACACGGTAAAATGAGAGCTGTATCTGCTGAAGAGGGCCTCAGGTGGAGGCCAAAATAAACAGCTCTAATGTTAACACTGTTCTTTTCTTCGTGTGGGTTACTGGGTTTTATGTCTATATCTATAATCGCGAAGTTAAAATTATTTATTCCACATTTATCACAGGACTTAACATTATAAAGACAGTTAACCAAAGTGAAGAATTAACAATTTAATAAGTTAATCAAATGAAACTAATCAATTACCTAAAACTTGCACCGTTATCCAATTAACACAATCATGCTAGATACACAAGCAACACAATCATGCCAGTTAACCAAACCAAACAATTAATCAAACAACACAATCACGTTAACGTCTAGCTCAACAAAGTCACGTTAGAAAATTAAACGACACAATCTGACATCAACTTCCAGCGAGCTTTTCCCCAGTGGAAATAAGTCACTGACTTTTTTTTTGGGTTATCCTAGGTAATTTACACTATGTGTATCTGTGCCTAAATAAACTTGCCCACACGTGCGCGCGCCAAAACATGCACACTAACCCACACCTGATCAAGTATTTTAAGAAATTAGAGAAAGTGCAAAAGTTTGCAAGACTAGTCCCGGAACTAGCGGATATGTCCTATGAGGAGAGGTTAAGGGAACTCAACCTGAAAACACTGAAGGACAGGAGAGATAGGGGCGACATGGTAACGACGTATAAAATACCGAGAGGAACTGACAAGGTGAACAGAGCCAGAATGTTTCAGAGATGGAATACAGGAAGAAGAGGACACAACTAGAAATTGAAAACTCAGATAAGTCATAGGGATGTTATTTCTTCAGCCTCAGAGTTATCAGGAAATGTAACAATCTGGAGTGTAGTGAAGGTACGATCAATACCCAGCTTTAAGAAGAGGTACGATAAGACTTGAAGCAGAAAGAGAGTGGACCTAGTAGCGACCAGCATAGCGTCGAGGCCAGGAGTTGTGAATCGATCCCTGCAACCACATATACGTGAACACACACACACACACACACACACACACACACACACACACACTACAAAAGTAGCTTTCACAAAATATTAACTTCAGTTTCTTTCATAACAACATCAGGACATCAATTACAATAGAGGAAAATCACAAGAGCCAATTAATTACGGAGTTTTTATATGACTGTCATTTTGCAGAAATATTTCAGGTTTAACTAGGAATGTGCCTCAAGGGAAAGACGGAAGACCATTACTGAAGTTCTTCTCCTTGTATCTGAAGCCAAATTGGAGCACTTAGTGTCATGCTGAGTTAAACTGCAACATTTTCTTTCACTTAATGCGCAGTGGGATGGATCATTACACAAATACACAGACACAGACACAGACATAGACACAGACACACACACACACACACACACAGGCCTAGTGTCTAATCGACATGTGCCTAGGACAAAATGGTAATTAACACACACACACAAACACAAACACAAACACACACACACACACACACAAAATGACCTAGTAGCGATCAGTGAAGAGGCGGGGCCAGGAGCTCGGACTCGACCCCCGCAACCTCAACTAGGTGAGTACAACTAGGTGAGTACACACACACACACACACATTGGCTTCTCGAATTCAACCCTGCCAAGTGCAAAGTCATGAAGATCGGAGAAGGGCAAAGAAGACCACAGACAGAGTATAGGCTAGGTGGTCAAAGACTGCAATCCACGCTCAAGGAGAAAGATCTTGGGGTGACCGTAACACCGAGCATGTCTCCGGAGGCACACATCAACCAGATAACTGCTGCAGCATATGGGCGCCTGGCAAACCGACACCTTAGTAAGGAATCGTAAAGGCACTGTACACTGTGTACGTCAGGCCCATACTGGAGTATGCAGCACCAGTTTGGAACCCACACCTGGTCAAGCACGTCAAGAAATTAGAGAAGTACAAAGGTTTGCAACAAGGCTAGTTCCGGAGCTCAAGGGAATGTCCTACGAAGAAAGGTTGAGGGAAATCGGACTGACGACACTGGAGGACAGGAGGGTCAGGGGAGACATGATAACGACATACAAAATACTGCGTGGAATAGATAAGGTGGATAGAGACAGGATGTTCCAGAGAGGGGACACAGAAACAAGAGGTCATAATTGGAAGCTGAAGACTCAGACGAGTCACAGGGAAGTATTTCTTCAGCAATAGAGTAGTAATGAAGTGGAATAGCCTAGCAAGTGATGTAGTGGAGGCAGGAACCATATACAGCTTTAAGACGAGGTATGACATGGCTCAGGAAGCAGAGAGAGAGAGGACCTAGTAGCGAGCAGTGAAGAGGCGGGGCCAGGAGCAACCACTATTAGGTGAGTACACACAGACACACACACACACACACACACACATACAAACACACACATACACACACACACACACACACACACACACACACACACACACTTACACACACACACTTACACACACACACACTTACACACACACACACACACACACACACACACACTTACACACTTACACACTTACACACACACTTACACACACACACACACACACACACACACACACACCTTGAAACTGGGCAACTACCTGAGAAATGGAAGACAGCTAATGTAGTCCCCATATTTAAGAAAGGAAACAGAAACGAGGCACTAAACTACAGACCTGTGTATCTTACATGTATTGTGTGCAAATTCATGGAGAAGATTATCAGGAGGAGAGTGGTCGAACACCTGAAAAGGAACAAGATTATAAATGAAAACCAGCATGGGTTCATGGAAGGCAAATCCTGTATCACAAACCTCCTGGAGTTTTATGACAAGGCAACAGAAGTAAGACACGAGAGAGAGGGGTGGGTAGATTGCGTTTTCCTAGACTGCAGGAAGGCCTTTGACACAGTTCCCCACAAGAGATTAGTGCAGAAGCTGGAGGATCAGGCGCATGTAAAAGGGAGGGCACTGCAATGGATAAGGGAATACCTGACAGGGAGGCAGCAACGAGTCATGGTACGTGAAGAGGTATCACAGTGGGCGCCTGTTACGAGCGGGGTCTCACATGGGTCAGTTCTAGGACCAGTGCTATTTTTGATATATGTGAACGACATGATGGAAGGAATAGACTCTGAAGTGTCCCTGTTCGCAGATGACGTGAAGTTGATGAGAAGAATTAAATCGGACGAGGATGAGGCAGGACTGCAAAGAGACCTGGACAGGCTGGACATGTGGTCCAGTAACTGGCTTCTCGAATTCAATCCAGCCAAATGCAAAGTCATGAAGATTGGGGAGGGGCAAAGAAGACCGCAGACAGAGTATAGGCTAGGTGGACAAAGACTACAGACCTCACTCAGGGAGAAAGACCTTGGGGTGACCATAACACCGAGCACATCACCGGAGGCACACATCAACCAAATAACTGCTGCAGCATACGGGCGCCTGGCAAACCTGAGAATAGCGTTCCGATACCTTAATAAGGAATCGTTCAAGACACTGTACACTGTGTATGTTAGGCCCATACTGGAATATGCAGCACCAGTCTGGAACCCACACCTGGTCAAGCACGTCAAGAAGTTAGAGAAAGTACAAAGGTTTGCAACAAGGCTAGTCTCAGAGCTCAAGGGAATGTCGTACGAGGAAAGGTTAAGGGAAATCGGACTGACGACACTGGAGGACAGAAGGGTAAGGGGAGACATGATAACGACATACAAGATACTGCGGGGAATAGACAAGGTGGACAGAGATAGGATGTTCCAGAGAGGGGACACAGGGACAAGGGGTCACAACTGAAAGCTGAAGACTCAGACGAGTCACAGGGACGTTAGGAAGTATTTCTTCAGTCATAGAGTTGTCAGCAAGTGGAATAGCCTAGCAAGTGAAGTAGTGGAGGCAGGAACCATACATAGTTTTAAGAAGAGGTATGACAAAGCTCAGGAAGCAGAGAGAGGACCCAGTAGCGATCAGTGAAGAGGCGGGGCCAGGAGCTGAGTCTCGACCCCTGCAACCACAATTAGGTGAGTACAATTAGGTGAGTACACACACACACACACACACACAGTAGCAACTGGTGAAGAGGCGGGGCCAGGAGCTAAGACTCGACCCCTGCAACCACAAATAGGTGAGTACAAATAGGTGAGTACACACCCGAGGAAGAAGTGAAGAGGCTTCTGAGTGAGCTAGATACCTCAAAGGCAATGGGGCCAGAAAACATCTCCCCATGGGTATTGAGAGAGGGAGCAGAGGCGCTATGTGTACCCCTAACGACAATATTCAATACATCTATCGAAACAGGGAGATTGCCTGAGGCATGGAAGACAGCAAATGTAGTCCCAATCTTTAAAAAAGGAGACAGACATGAAGCATTAAACTACAGACCAGTGTCACTGACATGTATAGTATGCAAAATCATGGAGAAGATTATCAGGAGAAGAGTGGTGGAACACCTAGAAAGGAACGATCCCATCAACAGCAGCCAACATGGTTTCAGGGACGGGAAATCCTGTCTCACAAACCTACTGGAGTTCTATGACATGGTGACAGCAGTAAGACAAGAGAGAGAGGGGTGGGTGGATTGCATATTCTTGGACTGCAAGAAGGCGTTTGACACAGTTCCACACAAGAGATTGTTGCAAAAACTGGAGGACCAAGCAGGGATAACAGGGAAGGCACTACAATGGATCAGGGAATACTTGTCAGGAAGACAGCAGCGAGTCATGGTACGTGGCGAGGTGTCAGAGTGGGCACCTGTGACCAGCGGGGTCTCACAGGGGTCAGTCCTAGGACCAGTGCTGTTTCTGGTATTTGTGAACGACATGACGGAAGGAATAGACTCTGAGGTGTCCCTGTTTGCAGATGACGTGAAGTTGATGAGAAGAATTCACTCGATCGAAGACCAGGCAGAACTACAAAGGGATCTGGACAGGCTGCAGACCTGGTCCAGCAATTGGCTCCTGGAGTTCAATCCCACCAAGTGCAAAGTCATGAAGATTGGGGAAGGGCAAAGAAGACCGCAGACGGAGTACAGTCTAGGGGGCCAGAGACTACAAACCTCACTCAAGGAAAAAGATCTTGGGGTGAGTATAACACCAGGCACATCTCCTGAAGCGCACATCAACCAAATAACTGCTGCAGCATATGGGCGCCTAGCAAACCTCAGAACAGCATTCCGACATCTTAATAAGGAGTCATTCAGGACCCTGTACACCGTGTACGTTAGGCCCATATTGGAGTATGCGGCACCAGTTTGGAACCCACACCTAGCCAAGCACGTAAAGAAACTAGTGAAAGTGCAAAGGTTTGCAACAAGACTAGTCCCAGAGCTAAGAGGTATGTCCTACGAGGAGAGGTTAAGGGAAATCAACCTGACGACACTGGAGGACAGGAGAGATAGGGGGGACATGATAACGACATACAAAATACTGAGAGGAATTGACAAGGTGGACAAAGACAGGATGTTCCAGAGATTGGATACAGTAACAAGGGGACACAGTTGGAAGTTGAAGACGCAGATGAATCACAGGGATGTTAGGAAGTATTTCTTCAGCCACAGAGTAGTCAGTAAGTGGAATAGTTTGGGAAGCGATGTAGTGGAGGCAGGATCCATACATAGCTTTAAGCAGAGGTATGATAAAGCTCACGGCTCAGGGAGAGTGACCTAGTAGCGATCAGTGAAGAGGCGGGGCCAGGAGCCCGGACTCGACCCCCGCAACCTCAACTAGGTGAGTACACACACACACACATGATGGAAGGAATAGACTCTGAAGTGTCCCTGTTCGCAGATGATGTGAAGTTGATGAGAAGAATTAAATCGGATGAGGATGAGGCAGGACTGCAAAGAGACCTGGACAGGCTGGACATGTGGTCCAGTAACTGGCTTCTCGAATTCAACCCAGCCAAATGCAAAGTCATGAAGATTGGGGAGGGGCAAAGAAGACCGCAGACAGAGTATAGGCTAGGTGGACAAAGACTACAGACCTCACTCAGGGAGAAAGACCTTGGGGTGACCATAACACCGAGCACATCACCGGAGGCACACATCAACCAAATAATTGCTGCAGCATACGGGCGCCTGGCAAACCTGAGAATAGCGTTCCGATACCTTAATAAGGAATCGTTCAAGGCACTGTACACTGTGTATGTTAGGCCCATACTGGAGTATGCAGCACCAGTCTGGAACCCACACCTGGTCAAGCACGTCAAAAAGTTAGAGAAAGTACAAAGGTTTGCAACAAGGCTAGTCCCAGAGCTCAGGGGAATGTCGTATGAGGAAAGGTTGAGGGAGATCGGACTGACGACACTGGAGGACAGAAGGGTAAGGGGAGACATGATAACGACATACAAGATACTGCGGGGAATAGACAAGGTGGACAGAGATAGGATGTTCCAGAGAGGGGACACGGGGACAAGGGGTCACAACTGGAAGCTGAAGACTCAGACGAGTCACAGGGACGTTAGGAAGTATTTCTTCAGTCGTAGAGTTGTCAGGAAGTGGAATAGCCTAGCAAGTGAAATAGTGGAGGCAGGGACCTTACATAGTTTTAAGAAGAGGTATGATACAGCTCAGGAAGCAGAGAGAGAGAGAGGACCTAGTAGCGATCAGTGAAGAGGCGGGGCCAGGAGCTGAGTCTCGACCCCTGCAACTACAATTAGGTGAGTACACACACACACACATATATATATATATATATATATATATATATATATATATATATATATATATATATATGTGTGTGTGTGTGTGTGTGTGTGTGTGTGTGTGTGTGTGTGTGTGTGTGTGTGTGTACTGTATAATGTGCTGTTTACCTAGAACTTGCGGACTTGGTCTATAAAGCAATGATCGTTTTGCTAAATAAAGCAGCTGATATCATCTAGAAATATACTAGATTTAATTTAAAGTATTTGAAATGCTTCTTAATCATTCATTTATTTCCCACCAAAGCCGGCATAAAAAAAATCAGACTAACGACCGACCCTTGAACTAGAAGCACAAACTCTAAACAGTTACCCACATACAATGACCATACATCACCATCACTAAACAGTTATCCACACGCAATGACCATACATCACCATCACTAAACAGTTACCCACACACAATGACCATACATCACCATCACTAAACAGTTACCCACATACAATGACCATACATCACCATCACTAAACAGTTACCCACATACAATGACCATACATCACCATCACTAAACAGTTACCCACACACAATGACCATACATCACCATCACTAAACAGTTACCCACACACAATGACCATACATCACCATCACTAAACAGTTACCCACATACAATGACCATACATCACCATCACTAAACAGTTACCCACATACAATGACCATACATCACCATCACTAAACAGTTACCCACATACAATGACCATACATCATCACTAAACTCTCCCACAAGTACACAAAATAACAAGAGAATAAGAGATGGATTAGTATAACTGACTTCAACTTAGAGCTAGGAAGAAGTTACAGTGTGGCGGCCGAACTACGATGAAACACAAGCAAGTAGTTACGTCCACAAACACAAAAAGGCCAAATGTCTATCGATAAGTGTCTTTGAAAACCTGTATCTAACATACACAATTCTTAGCTGATATTAAAAACCTTAAGATGAATATGAAAGGGAGACACGCTATAGAGAGTTTGCACAGGATGTCACTAGATGAGCGTCCACAATGTCAGTGATAATGTTTACCACCCTCGAGTTGTGATAAAAATGCTTATTTGAAACATAAAATTTTATATAACGACCTCCACCACTACTATTACTACTGCTGCTGCTATTACTACTACCACTACTACTACTACTTCTACTACTACTACTACTACTACTAATAATAATAATAATAATAATAATAATAAATTAATATGACAAATAAAATTATATAACATTTGTAATATGTGTGTGATTCTGAAAAGAAGTTGGAAAGTTTTGTCGAGGAACGTGCGAGGATGTGTGAAAGAGGGAATATACAGAGAGCAAGGCGATAAGAGTAACAAAAAAGAGATCTTCACAATGAAAGAGTGGATATCAGACTGGAGGGAACATGGCGGAATTAAATATGTTCAGATATTTGGGGAGGGAGGGGGTGAACTAGTCGGCGAATGGGTGTATGAGAGATGAGATGAACTACAGAACTGACGAGTGGAATATGATGGGTGGTGCACTGAGGCATCTGTCTAGAGAAAGAGCTTTATCCATGGAAATGAAAGGGAGACTATACCAGAGTATAATGGTGCCAACACTGTTACATGGGTGTGAAACATGGGCTTTAAACGATGCAGCTCCAGGAGGTAGAACGTAGTGAAGATTTAGCGTTTGAGGGCAATGTGTGGTGCTAATATTATGCTGAAAATTCGTAGTTTTGAGAGCAGAAGTGGAGTTATGTGAGCTCGATTGGAATGGAGACAAATGGATCTTATATCCTGACGTGCTGTCGGTGTGTGAGGAAGAAAACATTTATGAAGGGATTCAGAGAAACCAATTAACCGGTTACTCCTCCTCCTCCTCCTCCTCTGAAGAACTTGGGGTATGGGAGTTCGGAGGGCCATCTGTGATGTGACGTCAGCTTGCTTTTGGCATGAAAGCGAGTGAATGACAGTGTACATTTCCTCTTTTTTTTTTTTTTTTTTTTTTTTTGTAGTCACCCTACCTTGTTGGGAGACGATCGGAGAGCTTAAAAAACTGTGTTGTCAAGGCGGCTATTTACTGTGCACTCACCACTGTGAGTGGTAGCGAGAAAAATGAGCCACAGATCAAAATGGGTATTTGTCAGACCTCACGTTTCATATATAACAACTCATGTACTCAGTGCAATAATACATATAATATTACAAAAATATTTAATTACTAGTATAACCACTGGTTACTTACTGGCTTTCAGTCACATCAAATAATTCACCTAGCCTGTACAGGAGAGAAAGTGTGTGCGTGTGTGTGTGTGTGTGTGTGTGTGTGTGTGTGTGTGTGTGTGTGTGTGTGTGTGTGTGTGTGTGTGTGTGTGTGTGTGTGTGTGTGTGTGTGTGTGTGTGTGTAAGAATTACTAAAAACAGATCATCTATATTATTAAGACCCGTGTCTCCCGACACGGGTCTTAATCATATATGTAGATGACCTGTTTTTGATCATATTGTTTTATTCGTCTCCTGACGAATAAAACAATTGGGTGCAGGTGTGTATAAAATTTAAAAAAAAAAATCAGATCTTGTATCCTTAAAAATGAAGAGATTTGCCTTTGTCTGTAAGGTTTGTCTGGACATGTCTGTAAGTGGTTGCATGTGTGGACACTAAAGTATAATGTTGTAGAGCATTGCCAACAGTCTCTGTCTACACACTTTACGGCTCATGATTGACTGTCATCTCTTTACACACTGAACTACCGCACATGCTTACAGCCTAGCCTTACTCTAGCAGTGTCTTGTAATATCTATTAACACTGCTACTTTTTTCAATAAAGTATTTTACTAGACATTTCATTATGATGGGCAAATGATCTGCTTGTTTCTATCTGCATTTCTCTTCAAACTTGTCCCCCAGTGAATTTCTAACAATGGTGTTTAAACTTCTGTTAAGAACCCTAATTATAATGAGCATCCCCTCTGTTTAATGCTCCAAGAAGCATAAATACCAGGAACTCGTAAAAGTTCATCTTCCTCAATAATCTGTACCTACTTGTCTGGCCTCGTGCATAAGCATATTACATTCAGGCCTCAGGTTATTTAGAGCAAGTAATGAAGACTGGGAGTCAGAGGAAATAAAACTATACTAAATAATACTGGCATAATACTTCATAAGATTTGGCTTTATATAAGCTTCATTATTAAAACCGATGTCCATTGAATGAAAATGGAGCGTCTGACCGACGAAATGGGGAACACAGTTGCTCGTGTCACATGACAACACATTCTATAAAAAAAATTGGAGAGACTGCAAGTGTAGTCACACACGGAGTTACCGTATTCGAAATGCAAGTTCAAAGTCAGGCAACTTGGGAAGGGAGAAAAAATGCCATAACCATAGCATAACAGTCTAGAGATGCACTCATAAATATTCAGAAAGAAATCAGTATGACAGAGCATCATGCCGAAAATAACGTTAACAAAAGTACATGTGTAACATAGGCAGCATGAACGAGGTTAGCGAATCTTCTGAACTACAAAGATGTCAAGTAATAAAGATAGTGGCGTTCCAGAATTTATATGTAGGAGGGCCTATGGGGTGGCAGACTGATTTGGTTTCAAAAGGGTGTCTAGCTGCATTAAATTGTTATTATTTATATTATTTGGGGTGACTGCTAGATATTTGGGAGGCTAAAGCCTCTCATCCCTTTGTCCCCGCCACTGAAAAAGAATTCTTTGGGACTGGCAACACGACATACGTCAGAAGTGTTACAGAGTAAGCAGTGTTATCATGAAGTTCACACTTAGTCAAGCATGTTCAAATATTCGAAAAGGTCCAGAAGAGATTTGCAACAAGGAGCTAAGTGGTTTAAAGAGCTGAGGGGGTTGAGCAGTGAGAAGACACTAAATGATACGGAGACAATTAGAAGACTTAATACCTTGGGCAGGAAATGAAGGAGGGAAGTGGAAAAGATTATAATCTGCTTTGATTTATGAGGCCACATTCAGCACTTTTGGCAAAAAAAAAAAAAAAAAAAAAAAAAAAAAAAAAAAAAAAAAAAAAAAAAAAAAAAAAACAATACCGTTACCTGAACAATACACAAATAACTCGCACATATGTGGACTTGAAACTTATGACGACGCCGTCCTAAGTTTTAAGTCTCCTTAAATTACAATCATAACCATAAATTTTAAAGGGGATAGACCGGTAAGCCAACTGAAGGCCTCAGTCAGATGACCTGCAGGTCGTCATATGACTAAGATCCGCGTCAGGAAACAACTGTCTTCTTTCCTGACAAACTTTACCTAACCTATGTGCGGGGTATCTGTGAATTTTTCACAAAAATTGTATGCAATCACTGACATAAACATTCGCAGGCAAAGGTAAAACACAATTAACAAAATAGACATACAACAAAAAATAAATTCCAAGTCAAATAACCCCATCAAATAAATGCTAAGTCAAATAACCTAATCCAAGTCAGACACACGGGTAAAAGAACCTACAAGCAGTTGGTTATTGGTGACTCGTCTTTTCTCTATCCTTAATCTAGAGAGAATCATCTCATAGTGATGATTCTTGTAGAAATAGGGGCCAAGCACTCAAGTATGTTAAAAGGTGGGTTCTGTCGAATTGTTAAATATATGGAAACTGAAAACAAACGTGATCCAAATATATTAGTAATTACATCTTCAATTTCAGGGTGGTAAGTGGCAGGTATAATAGGGTTCAAGATTCCAGAAACCAACAACACTGCTCAACTGTGTGTCAAGAAGAGGGGCCAAGAACTGAAACTCGACTGCTTCAAACACAACTCGAGAGTACAACTCGTTGAGTATACAGAGTTAGCTCAGGCATGAACATGGACATATGCAATACTGAAGCTTCAAGCTCACTTTGTCTTGGTGTGCAAACATCCACGATACACATACAACAATATACAATTCACAGGTAAATCACAAACACAAACACAGACCACAATAGCATCCCTTGTCGTACACTGTTTACACGTTTTCAACCAACGCATCTTGCCGACTCAGGTAGACAAATCATGTCACAGATGTTCTTGCCAATGGAATATTTACAAATTTACACAAACCCACAGCAAATTTTCTTCTTTGAGTTATGCTCAAAATTTATATTTCATACATATTAGTTTTTAGACAAAACTTGCTAGCTTGGCTTAACTGGCAAATATAGCTTTGCCAGACCTAGGTTCACAGCTTGTACTAGGTCTCAGGTCTTATTAAAGTCACAATGGAAGAGTTAGTAATGCATATTAGTATATTCACTCTATATACATATATATAGTGTATATACTAACCATATATATATATATATATATATATATATATATATATATATATATATATATATATATATATATATATATATATATATATATATATATATATATATATATATGTAACAAAAATATCGCCCGTCTGCCATTTTTTTTCATCATATAACAGAAATAAATATATATATATATATATATATATATATATATATATATATATATATATATATATATATATTTTATTTCTGTTATATGATGAAAAAAAATGGCAGACGGGCGATATTTCTGTTACATATATATATATATATATATATATATATATATATATATATATATATATATATATATATATATATATATATATATATATATATAAATAACATACTTTACTCCCATTATTATTATTATTATTAAATAAGCGTTGTATGAGATACAATAGAATACAATCCCTGGGTGAAGTGAACTAGGCTTACAATTTTTGCATTCGTTATTCAATGAAAAAGATCTCTTGATGGTGATGTTTATGGTGGCCTGATATTTATGGTGGCTTCACGTTGTTTATGGTTGCCTAATGATGTTTATGGCGGCTTTATGTTTATGCTAGCTTGATGATGTTCACGGTGGCTTACTTGATGATCTTCATAGTGGTTTGATGTTCATGGTGGAACGATGAATTTTATGGTAGCGTGACGATATTTATGGTGGCTTGATGATATTTATACCAGGAAGATGTTTATGCTGGCTTGATTATCATCCTGGTATTTCTATCTGGATTTCTTGTTCGCTTGTATATTACATACGTGTGCTAACTTCTTCGTCCCTTGTAAAAATGCTTTATGTGAGCCACTTTCATGAGAGAAAATTAAAGTTGTGTGTGTGTGTGTGTGTGTGTGTGTGTGTGTGTGTGTGTGTGTGTGTGTGTGTGTGTGTGTGTGTGTGTGTGTGTGTGTGTGTGAGCGCTTGTGTACTCACCTAATTGTGGTTGCAGGGGTCGAGACTCAGCTCCTGGCCCCGCCTATGTATGCGTGCGTGGGTGTCCGTCCGTTCGTCAACGCCGTGCACATCCTCCCCTCCCTCCATTCATACCCGCTCGTCAATTTATGTCTGTCTGTCTGTCCGTCCGTCCGTCCGTCCGTCCGTCGGGGATCACTCTTCCTCCCCCTGCATCTCCGTGTAATCCTCTTTCCACACTAAGACCCTCCTCGCCTTTTCATCAGCTTGGTGTTTCTCGCAATCCTATCTGTACACACGAGCCTCTTTGGCCACTTACGTTGGTGTTGGGAGGGCGGGGGGAGGGGGGTGATGGCGGAGACGGCGGCGACGAAGACAGCGGCAGCTGTCGTGGCTGTTGTGTTCCAGTGTTTCACACGAATTTCAACTCGTGATTAATTATATATATATATATATATATATATATATATATATATATATATATATATATATATATATATATATATATATATATATATATATAGTATTCCATATTTCGGGAATATTTCTTCTTGTATGACTGTGTGACATTCTTATCGAGCGTGTGACGTTTTACTGAGTGCGTGACATTCTTGAGGAGTGCCTGACATTTTTACGCAGTGTATGACATTCTTCCAGTGTGTTCCATTCTTACAGAGTGCGTGACATTCTTACGGAGTGCATGACATTCTTACTGAGTGGGTGACATTCCTACATAAGGAGCACTGCTGCAGGCCTACTGGCCCAAGGTAGTCAAGTCTAACTCACACCCACTCATAGAAAAGAACGAAAAAGGAGGCACAATACCATGGCTGGAAAAATACTCAAATAACCGCACACATAGAGAAAACTTACGTCGACGTTAGTAAATGGTCCAAGTCGGACCGAAACGTCGTCGTGAGCCTCTCTCTCCTATGTGCGGGTTATTTTTATAATGACCCACTCATGTATTTGTTTAACCTATTTTTAAAACTACACAACGTTTGTTCCACTCATCCTCAATTCTATTACCAAACCTGTGCTGTCCTATATCTTTTCTAAATCTATGTTAGATAAAAGGACACAAGTGCAACTAATGTGACATTTTATTGTGGCTCCTGGAGACCGAAACGTTGCCACAATAAAATACCACATTAGTTGCACTTGTGTCCTTTTAAATAACATTGTCGGTAATTCTACCAACATTATTACAATTTCTAAGGCTAATTTTTTTCCAATTTGAACCAATTGCTACGACTCCTGTCTTGGTTAGATATTTTTAGCCCGTTACTTACATCCCTTTTACTTCTTTTTTTTTCCATTTAAATACCTCAGTCATATTCCCCTTAATTTTACGCCTTTCTAGGGAGTGCAGATTCAGGGCCCGAGTGCGTGACATTCTTACCCAGTGCGTGACATTCTTACCGAGTGCGTGACATTCTTACCGAGTGCGGGGTGTTTAAAACCATTGTTAAACGTAATCCTTAAATCCGTTAATGACATCAATGTTCAGACATAACATCAATCCACGCTTCTTTCTTTGAGTGTCACAGCTTAATAAACTATATCATTTTCTGCACAGAGCAAAATACAGCAATGTCCATTACGATAATTACAGATGATCTATGTCGTACAAATTATGGTAATTAAAAACTCATGCAAATGGCTAGACCAGCTGCCAGGTACAAATTGCAATTATCTATGCTACGTCAATATTAATATTCGTTAAAAAATGAGACATGAATGTTGGCGCCCTAATGCTCTCCCCTTCTCTCTCTCGCCCATCATTCACCATTCCCCACACCATTCCTCCACGATAGATTTACACTCGATTTACAAATTTACAATCCCTTTGTCAACGTCACAGAGTACGTAAGATGCTATTACCTATCTTCCAGTCCAATTTTTCATCTTATTTCCTCGGTAAAATCCCATCTTACTGCCCGCCTTTCAGTTCCATCTCGCTACCTCCTTCCAGAATTTTTCTACCTCTTTCCAGTATTTTGCTACGACCTTCCAGTAACATGCTATCTCCTTCCAGTATCTTGGTACTTCCTTCAAGTATCTTGGTACCTCCTTCAAGTATCTTGCTACCTCCTTCAAGTATCTTGGTACCTCCTTCCAGCATCTTGCAACCTCCTTCAAGTATCTTGCTACCTCCTTCCAGCATCTTGCTACCTCCTTCAAGTATCTTGCTACCTCCTTCCAGCATCTTGCAACCTCCTTCAAGTATCTTGCTACCTCCTTCCAGCATCTTGCTACCTCCTTCAAGTATCTTGCTACCTCCTTCCAGCATCTTGCAACCTCCTTCAAGTATCTTGCTACCTCCTTCCAGCATCTTGCTACCTCCTTCCAGTATCTCACTACTTCATTAAAATCTTACCTTACTACCTCATTCCAGTTTCATCTTACTGCCTCCTTCCATCTTTTTTTTAGTACCTCCTAATTCCATCTTATATCTTCTTAACCTCCCTCCAAACCTCGTATTACATTTTCTCAAAGTTTGGCAGTGTGATGAGGTAAGAATTGATCACGTGATAACCTCGTAAAGTGACCGAGAATGCTGCTGGAAGGTGATTCAGCCCCGCCACTTGAATTGGTTTTGCATCACACAAAGAATGTGTAATGGAAGAGGAGGTGTGGTGGTAATGATGATGACACGACCATTGGAGACGACTCATGATACGTTCCTGAGAGTAATGATTGATGAGGATAGTGATGATGACGGTCTTGATGATGATGACGATGATAATGATTATTATAATTTTCGGAATCACAGCAGTGACTAGATTCTGATAATGGTGACACTGATGTAGCAGTGGTAAAACCAATAAATAATTAACTAAATGTACACACACATCGATAAAAAAAAAACAACTCCCAAAAAGAGCAGCAGCAGCAGCAGTACCATCTAGAAGGTTGGTCTCAAGTGAACTTTTCCATCTCTTATATATTCTTTTTGATTATAATAATAATCTACTTCTTTTTGATTATAATAATAATAATTCCATCTCTTATATATTACATTTTAATAATAATCTGGGTGACTTCCAGTGGACCCCCAGGCACAACACAATGATATTTTACAGCAGCAAAAAGAATCATACACCAGTATCAAACTTCTGACTTGGGACATATCAACATCAAGCTTCTGTGTTGGGAAAAGACAATGTTGTGTAAATTATTCATATAACGCAAGTGGATCCCTATAAGAAATTGCCTCTACCGAAGTGTAAGAATACATTACTGTGGAACACACATTGACGAGGATATTCACTCTCCATATTCTCGTTTCTGGAACCATAAATTCTTCCTATCAAACTTTTGTTTCATCAGGTAGACTTTAATATTACCTTTATCCATATTTCTTATCTGCAAGCCTCTTTTCAGTACCCAACCTTTTCTGGTAGAAATAAACTTAGTGCAGAACAAATCATTATTATAGGCTGTTTGGATCTGGGTATAGCAATAAAAAGCCATGACTTGATAAAGTTCTACCAGTGCCTTTATTTTTACTTGTCGGCTTTTGACATAGTTTACTTAATTAAAGCTCTACCATACCTATCGGTAATTCCTGCCATCTTAAACTATAAATAAGTGTGCTCACAAGCAGACCCAACTGCTATTGCTGCTGCTGCTACTACTACTGCTGCTGCTACTACTGTTTCTGCTACTACTACTGCTGCTACTACTGTTGCTGCTACTACTACTGCTGCTACCACCACTGCTTCATCACCGACCCAGCAATAAAGCAACCCCACCCTCCCCTCAAACTTCCATTAGCGTTGGCAAGTGGCTCGCCATATTCCCAGACGCTAGGCTCTAGCCCGAAACACTTGGGTAAGTTATCAGCCCATGACCTAAGTCTCTCCAACTAACTGGGGGCTTTCCAAACTTTGTACAAGAGCAACATTTCACTCGCCAACTTTCTAAATGCTTGAAATAACCAGACGCGGGACTTTACTGCTATCACAAGTTAATGATTTCTCAAGACATTGAACTCTCTATATATTTTGAGAGGTATTCTTGATGAATATACACCGATAGCAGAAGTGCACAATGTACATATACTTGGAGAGGTGCATAACTCACTTGGAGAGGTGTATATATCGGTAAATATAAGCTTAAATATTAATGTAATCCCTAGGCTAGGTATGAAAATATCCCTGTCTTAAGGATTAAGGTATCTTTGATGTTTTGTGAAACCATAAAGCATCAAGCGAGTGGCAGTTCTTTGAATGATAGTGAAATAAGTCAAAGAAGAATGGCCAGAATGATTCCAGCTGACAGGAAGGTGACAGCAACTCAGACAACCACCTGTTAGAACAGTGGCACGAAGAAGAGCATCTCTGAACTCACTACTGGTCCCAGGTGCTATATGATTCCTAACGAATTAGAGCCCTTAATGCTTATCAAATTCTTTGATAAGGTTCAAGGGTGATATGGAGAGATAAACGAGTGGGAATGTCTGGGTATCAATAGGACCTGCAATTGCAGTACTCCCTCTCTTATGCTTCTTTTAGGCTAATTATCCAAACTCTGTAGAACACCTGTGATCCAGCTGCTACGATCCCAGCATCATAACACACACAGCTCACCAAGAGTCATCATACTGTAACATGTTTTCGTCTTATTTTTTTTTTACACAGAAATGTGAAATAATGTTTGTGCAAATAAAATATATGTAAATGAGTGCAAATCAATGGCCTTGCAGCAGCTCAAAAAATATATCAAACTCGCAAGAGCATCAAATGAAGCAAAGAGAATAATTTAACACAGCACTGCAATTTATTTTTCCATTAATGCACTTGAGTAAGCAAATTATTAAAATTTATTAAACCAATTATGAATATTTTCGCCTGATTTACTTTTAACAGAACAGTGAACACATTTGTAGTCATATATTACAATTATTTCCTTACCATTCACTTTTTTAATACACGCAGTTCTCAAATTTAAATGGGGGAGAGAGAGGGAGAGAGTGAGAGAGAGAGAGAGAGAGAGAGAGAGAGAGAGAGAGAGAGAGAGAGAGAGAGAGAGAGAGAGAGAGAGAGAGATAGATAGATAGATAGATAGATAGATAGATAGATAGATAGATAGATAGATAGATAGAGAGAGAGAGAGAGAGAGAGAGAGAGAGAGACTATCTTCACCTTAGTAACCCAAGAGGGTTAATAACCTAGGATAATCCAAGAGATGCAAGTAATGAGGATTATTTCCAGTGGGGTCCTTAGATTTTACCTTAGGACGCGATCCACAACAGCCAACCATCACCTAGGTGTACAGGGGTAGGAAGTGTTAAGAGGCTTGCTACTACGTCCAGATTTTACGTTAGGACGCGATCCACAACAGCCAACCATCACCTAGGTGTACAGGGGTAGGAAGTGTTAAGAGGCTTGCTACTACGTCCTACAACTTCTAGGATTGAACCCGGGTCCTTCGGTTGTATGCCGAACATGCTGCCACCAAATAACGTTTAACTATTATTTTTGTTTTTGAACTGAAACCTATATGGTCTGAGACAGAGCATATGACCCGTGGATAGTCTTTCCCACGACCACCCGTGTTCCAATCACGATGCAAGAACCGTATGGTCGGTCGGGGGATGGGGTCTCTCTCTCTCTCTCTCTCTCTCTGCCCGCTTTCTCAAGCAGCCAGCGTGGCAGGGAAGGGAGAACATCTTATGCTATACTATCCTTGTCTAAAGTATCTCAACGGAAGCACAGGTTGCCAGAGGTCGTGCCTCTTAAGCAGCAAACCTCGGTGTGGGATGCAAGTTGCTATCTGTCGTTCCTATGTACACATTCTGCTGCCATATCCCGTACAAGTGTAGGAATCTGTCATGGTATGGACAATCAGAAAACGAAGTGTCTAGCAGGAGTGACTAGTGGTTCCTATTAACCAGAACTACCACACAACTGCCACCACTCAGTACATGTAAAGTGTCGTAGGAGTGACTTTAGGTTCCCCCGTTAACCAGAACTACTACTACAACAGCAACCATCAACACTCAATACAAAAAGAATGTAGTAGGAGTTACTAACCAGCACTACCACAACAACAACCATCACCATCATTAAGCGTCCCCATGACTCACCACTAAGGGTACCCATCAACCACCACTAGGTGGGCATCTCCCTCACCCACTACTAGAGAGGCCCCCATCAGCTAACTCAAAAGCAAAACATTCACCAAGATACGGCCTTCAAGTTGAACCATTAATCTTACAAACTTGTGAAGGTTGGCTGCACCCTCCTTGCCTTCATTCCAAACAGCACCCACCACTGACCTACGATGCCAAGTAATATTAACACGTTTCTCAGTGGGACCCTCGACCCATCATGCACCAGTATTAATCATTCGGGACACATACACAGGATGTAAATAAAGATACAAATTCAGTATAATGAAATAAATCCTTTATTGACAACGCTTCTCCCAAGAAGTTGTCTTTTTTTTCAAGTCACAGAGATAAGGATACATCGTATGTCCGTTTCCATCGTGATGGTATTGTATACCATTTCCTCACATACACAGAATATTTAGGTTTTATTACGTTATGGATTATCCTAAAAAAATTGCAATTATTAGCTAAGTTTTCTATGTTTTGCAGGTTTTTGAGGTTAACTCGTCTAGAGGACATTAAGTAAGTTAAATAACAAAAAAGGCACAATACCGTGACTGGAACGATACACAACCCGCACGTAGAAGAGAGGAACTTACGACGACGTTTCGGTCCGACTTGGACCATTTACAAAGTCACACTAACCAGAAGTGGAGCAGGACGGCTATATATAGGCAGGAAGAGGTAGTGGTGATAGTGGTAGTAGTAGTAGTGGTAGTAGCAGTAGTAGTGGTAGTGGCGGTAGTGGGGAATTAAGGAGGAGGAGCCAGTCAAATACAAAGAAAGGGGAGCACTGCAAGGGAGCTAGGTGCCCACAGAGGGAGAGCAAGTGCACAGAGGTAGGGGGAAGGGGAAGTGATGAAATAAACAATGAAGGAACAGAAACACGCGACAGAAGAAAGAAAGACAAAAAAGGAAAGAGGAAAGGGGAAGAGGGAGAAGAAGTGCTCCCCTTTCTTTGTATTTGACTGGCTCCTCCTCCTTAATTCCCCACTACCACCACTACTACTACTACTACTACTACTACTAACACTACTACTACCACTACCACCATTACCTCTTCCTGCCTATATATAGCCGTCCTGTTCCACTTCTGGTTAGCAGTCACATCCACGTATTTACACAGACCAGCACACCGTACAGCGGGAGCATCGACACCATGCCCAGCCCTTCTAGGGCAGGGTAGGTGCCTGAGCCAGAGCTTTCAGCTCACAAGACTGCCATTCCCATTAGCCCCCCTGGGGCGGGGATGGCAGACCAGAGAGGCCTAGCTTCTCCCTACGAGCCCCGTGAGGGTGGGGAATGTGGCTAGACCTGGGAGTACGATCGACACCATGCCCAGCCCTTCTAGGGTGGGGTTGGTGCCTGAGCCCGAGCTTGTAGCTCACAAGATGAGGGGGTACTTGTGCCTCCTCCCATGGAAGACTTAGGTCTCAGACACCCCCTAGACAGGAAGCCAGTGCCGGGCCACCACTTGGAAAAGGCCCGGGCCGGGAGAATACCGGCGAACCTTTAACAACAACAACTTCTGGTTAGTGTGACTTTGTAAATGGTCCAAGTCGGACTGAAACGTCGTCGTAAGCTCCTCTCTTCTATGTGCGGGTTATTTGTGTATTAAGTAAGTTTATTCAGGTACTGGTAAACATAAATACAATTACACAAATTATCATACACAGCAGCATATGTGTAGATTACCTTCGACGTCGTCACCGCTCTAACACCCTTACTTTATCTTCCCTCCTCGCTGAAGGCCCCACTTTTAACACAGACTACCTCTTTGACTTTCTGACGGCAATACATTTATTACACACACTGTGATTATACTTCCTTTAGCACTCCTCACCGCCCTTACTACTGTATCTCTTTTATACCCTCCACCCTTGCTAGTCTCAGATCAAGCATATTAAACCGTTACCACGTTCAAAGGAACCACTCTAGAATAGTTCCCTTGAACAAATCTGTCTGGAATTCCTACTCATTTCCTCAACACTGCAAGATCCTGAAGATTTTTTTTTTCTTATTCGCCGGTATTCTCCCGCACCACGAAAGACTTAGATCTATCATTCAACTCTCCCTGTGGTTGTTTTGCGTATTCCCAGATGTATACCACTCACAAACATAGTGAACATAACGAGTATAGCCCCCGTCAACTCTCTACACTATTCAACGTTAATCTACAAAGCTTTAACATAACCTCTCATTTTCTAACTTCTGCTTAATGTGAACAATTAATATTAATGGGGTTGCCCATCCAATTTACGTGTGGCACTGCTTACATAATTAAGAGTTTTATAATACGTATGCAAATGAGTATTTTAATTATTTATTAGATTGAAAGATGAGCTTAACGATGAATTTGAAGAGTGGCCATGCGGAGAGATAAAGCAGTGTAGCCATGCAGTGTTCGAGCAGAGTGGCCATATAGGCTTTTTGAGATGTGTGGTCATGGGACAATTAGAGCAGAGTAGCCGTGTGGGGTGTTCGAGAAGTGTCCATGAGGGGCATTCGAGCAGTGTCCATGAGGGCCATTCGAGCAGTGTAGCCATGCGGAGTGTTTGAACTGTGGCCATGCGGGCTACAATACATCCTCACGAGAAATTATATAAATTATATATATGTAAGTACTGTGGACTCTGATACAGAATTTGCAGGTTCGAGTCCTTGAATAAGATCACAGTAAACAGGTGATTTCAGAATATGATATCGCAGGCCACTGACTGAGGTCACCGGACCTAACTGTTTGTGACTTCTTTCTTTGTGGGTACTTGAAGAGCAAAGTTTACGTACCACCACTACCTGCAACCCTGGAGGAGCTGAAAATTTCGATCACTGAAGCAGTTCACATGATAACACCAGATATGCTGCAGAGCGTCTGGACCGAACTGGACTGTCACATCGATGTTTGCCGAGCAACCAGAGGGTCGCACATTGAGTGCCTTTAATGCTACACTATACATCATGAAACCGAATTAAATCCTGTATCTGAAGCTACTAACTCTGAAAGATTATTACAATAAAGTCACATGTTTTACCTGTTTGAAATCAGGGAGTGCTTCTGTGAACACCCTGTATATTATATATTTTATTTTTCTTGAGGATGTATTGTAGCCCAGCATGGACACATTACTCGAACACCCCCACATGGCCACACTGCTCGAATATCCTGCATGACCACACACACACACACACACACACACACACACACACACACACACACACACACACACACACACACACACACACCCCACACACACACACACACACACACACACACACACCCCACACACACACCCCACACACACACCCCACACACACAACCCGAAACTGCTGTATAGCCACATTAGGAGGAAGACAACAGTCAAGGACCAGGTGATAAGGCTGAGGAAAGAAGGTGGAGAACTCACAAGAAACGATCAAGAGGTATGTGAGGAGCTCAACACGAGATTTAAGGAAGTATTTACAGTAGAGACAGGAAGGACTCTGGGGGGACAGACCAGATGGGGACACCAACAAGGAATACACCAACAAGTGTTGGACGACATACATACAGATGAGGAGGAGGTGAAGAAACTGCTAAGGGACATCGATACCTCAAAGGCAATGGGACCGGACAACATCTCTCCATGGGTCCTTAGAGAGGGAGCAGATATGTTGTGCGTACCACTTACCACAATCTTCAACACATCCCTGGAAACTGGGCAACTACCTGAGGTATGGAAGACGGCAAATGTAGTTCCCATTTTCAAAAAAGGAGACAGAAAAGAGGCACTAAACTATAGACCTGTGTCATTGACGTGTATAGTATGCAAAATTATGGAGAAGATTATCAGGAGGAGAGTGGTGGAGCACCTGGAACGGAACAGGAGTATAAATGCCAACCAGCACGGATTCACGGAAGGCAAATCCTGTGTCACAAACCTTCTGGAGTTTTATGATAAAATAACAGAAGTAAGACAAGAGAGAGAGGGGTGGGTTGATTGCGTCTTCTTGGACTGCAAGAAGGCCTTTGACACAGTTCCTCACAAGAGATTAGTGCAGAAGCTAGAGCATCAGGCGCATATAACAGGAAGGGCACTGCAATGGATCAGAGAATACCTGACAGGGAGGCAACAACGAGTCATGGTACGTAATGATGTATCACAGTGGGCACCTGTGACGAGCGGGGTCCCACAGGGGTCGGTCCTAGGACCAGTGCTATTTTTGGTATATGTGAACGACATGACGGAAGGGTTAGACTCAGAAGTGTCCCTGTTTGCAGATGATGTGAAGTTAATGAGGAGAATTAAATCTGATGAGGACCAGGCAGGACTTCAAAGAGACCTGGACAGACTGGACACCTGGTCCAGCAAATGGCTTCTCGAATTTAATCCTGCCAAATGCAAAGTCATGAAGATAGGGGAAGGGCACAGAAGACCACAGACAGAGTATAGGCTAGGTGGCCAAAGACTGCAAACCTCACTCAAGGAGAAAGATCTTGGGGTGAGTATAACACCGAGCATGTCTCCGGAAGCACACATCAATCAGATAACTGCTGCAACATATGGGCGCCTGGCAAACCTGAGAACAGCATTCCGATACCTTAGTAAGGAATCATTCAAGACACTGTACACCGTGTATGTCAGGCCCATACTGGAGTATGCAGCACCTGTTTGGAACCCGCACTTGATAAAGCACGTCAAGAAACTAGAGAAAGTACAAAGGTTTGCAACAAGGTTAGTTCCAGAGCTAAGGGGAATGTCCTATGAAGAAAGATTAAGGGAAATCGGCCTGACGACACTGGAGGACAGGAGGGTCAGGGGAGACATGATAGCGACATATAAAATACTGCGTGGAATAGACAAGGTGGACAAGGACAGGATGTTCCAGGGAGGGGACACAGAAACAAGAGGCCACAATTGGAAGTTGAAGACACAAATGAGTCAGAGAGATAGTAGGAAGTATTTCTTCAGTCATAGAGTTGTAAGGCAGTGGAATAGCCTAGAAAATGACGTAGTGGAGGCAGGAACCATACACAGTTTTAAGACGAGGTTTGATAAAGCTCATGGAGCGGGGAGAGAGAGGGCCTAGTAGCAACCGGTGAAGAGGCGGGGCCAGGAGCTAGGACTCGACCCCTGCAACCACAAATAGGTGAGTACAAATAGGTGAGTACACACACACACACCCACCCACACACACACACACACACACCCCACACACACACCCCACAACCACACACACCCCACAACCACACACACACACGCAGACACACACACACATGCGGGGCCAGGAGCTGTAACTCGACCCCTGCAACCACAAATAGGTGAGTACACACGTAGACACACACACACGCAGACACACACGGAGACACACACGTAGACACAAACACACACACAGACATTATATATATATATATATATATATATATATATATATATATATATATATATATATATATATATATATATATATATATATATATATATTTAGTAAAGATGTCCGAGGTGGGCGGTGAATAACAGCAAAACATGAGCTGCTGCGAGATAAACATGTTTGTTGCAAGTCTCAGCAGGTAACCTCGACGCTCACAACACAAATAGCCAGAAATTGTAGAATATTTTAGGTCAGAAACTTGGTCTGCGCCCGAGGCAACGTGCCCTTCTGCCTAAAAATTAGAAGACGCTTACCTTTTTTGACCATATGCGTGGATCTTTGTTTCGAACTGTGATAGCAAGTTTTGTGTCCCCGATTCGTCAAAATTGAATAGCTACACAACTGGGAATACCTCGTATTATGCGAGTAAGTTTATTTAGGTACTGGTACACATAAATATAGTTACACAAATTACCATATATAAGTAATGTATGTGTAAATTACCTAGGATAACCCAAAAAAGTTAACGTGACAGACAAAGCAAGAATCTTTGAACTAGGCTTGTCTGCACTGAGCTTAAGCTTAGCAGGAAGAGAAGTCCTAACACTTCACACACTGTGCATTTCAGATTATAATTCAAAAGTTTCTTCCTTACAGTATATAAAAGGCTTCACAATGTTGGTCAGCGCGCAAGACAACTCGGGTACCTAACTCTAAGTGATTCACCGAGCGGATCATATGATCAACATCTGTGGTCGTGTGGTTTTCCCTGGCAGTAAACCAACAGCAGCTGGGTTTTACTCATTATTGAGCCTTGTGTTGACCTCAATAATTTACATGTAAAACGGTTTGTCATGTCTGATTACAATACCAATATGTTAAACACAATTAAAGGGAGAACATCTGAAAGCGATGATAACACCTCTGGTCGTTAGTACTAAATCCCACTGTCATCATAGTTCACTATTAACAACACTTAAGTGATTTTAGAACTGGTACTGATAACACTCAAGACTATCAGCTTAGTTTGCTGTTGACATCACTCACAACTGTAAGCGTATCTTGCTGTTAACACCTCCGACTGCTGACATCTTGGATTTTTGTCAACAGTTTCCCAGGACAGTTTTAGGAAACAATGACCCAGTAAAAATGCTGTAGAGGGGAAATAAGGAACCTTAGCACAAAATGCCATAGCAGGTACAAAAAACTTGGCTGTTTTCATTCAAAAAACAAACAAAAATATGTCCCTCAAATGATGACTTGGAGACGCATTTGAACTGTAGTGTCTGCACGCCTCGGGCAAGACAGTGATGGCGTGAATGATGAAGTGTTTCTTTATCGGGTCGCCTTACGTAGGTGTGTGTGTGTGTGTGTGTGTATATATATATGGATTCAAATTAAGTCGTAATAAACAACTGTCAATAAATAAACAGAATGGTGGGCGGGGAGGCGAGCCGCGGCCTGAAGATTTACAGTTTGTCGCTCTACAGATCATGATTTAGCTGCCCGGGCCTCTAATAGGAAAAATGATGTGGCATTGGGAAAGGGGGAGGGGGAGAACAGATCTACTGCTAAAGCTCCTGGGCCATGGGAAGGAGTTCAGTTGGCTGCAGTTGGTAGCCTCTGACGGAATATGATACAGTATCAGTTCCGAATCTTTCCTATTAGAGGCCTGGGCCTCCCACCTCGGTGGGAGACGACGTCTCCCACCGAGGCAGAGTGACCCGAAAAAGAAGAAACACTTTCACCATCATACTCCATTAATGTCTTTCCAGAGGAGCGCCGATACTGCAGTTCAAAACTGCAAATATCCCCACCCCCCACCAGAGTGCAGGTACTGTTCTTCCTACCTCCAGTATTCAAGTCCTGCTAACCATTTTCTCCTGAATCCCTTCATGTTCCCTTGCACACACTCCAGCAGCACGTCAAGGTAAAAGATCTCTGGAAAACAAATGCAGGAACAATGGGAAGCTACAAAAAAATTTAGGAAGCTAAAGACAGAGAAGTAAAGGCTTTCGAGAAAACGACCCTGGACAGAAAAACAAAAAGGCTCTGTAAAGATAAACAAAGGATCTGGAAAGATAAACAAAGGTGCGAAGTGAGAAATTTCGGTGTTTAGGCGAAAAACATTTCTGAGAACAGATGAAGGGCAACTTAAAAGCCGTTTTAGAGGCATTTCTGAAGACCAGGAGAAGGGACTTTGGAAAACTAGGGCTTCTGAAAGAGAAGGATCGTTGGGAAACCAAGTTAAGAGCCTATATGAAGTCTCAGAGGACTAAGTGAAGGTAAGTGAAGCAAGTGGAAAATAGTGAAGGAGCGGAGCGTTAGCAAGACGAGAAGCTGAGTGAAGAAAAGGAATGGAGCTGGTGAGGACAGGTGAAGGGCCCCAGGAAAGGGACGAACCAGGTGAGAAGAGTGTACTAACCAACCGGGATCCATTGGAAGGACCGTGCAAACAAGATAATGATACAAGTCCGTGAAGAGCAACATATCAAAGGATTTTCCTGTCCAGAGAGAGAGGAAGAGTACGAAGGAAGGAAATGGGGAGGGAGAGTGGGAGGGAGGGAGCCAAAAGTGAGGTAGTGACATTTCACAGTTCATTAATGTTGTCCATACAAAGTAAGGTTGAGTTTACATAACTAGCTCTCTTGGCTCAATACATACTATTGAACACTCCAGATCATGTATTTTTCAGGTACATAGTTTCCTTTCACACTCAGTCTTACGGCTGCACTTAATTACCTTCGGAAGAGCTGAATCTAGAGTTAAATCTACTGTTTGTGGTTCAATTCGACAAATGACCAATATCAATCCATAATCTACATCCGAGAGCATGCCAGTTCACTCTTGAACCTTGAAATATACATTGGCGCTGTGATATTATGCTGCTGCAGCAGATGGTAGTCGAGTGAACCTACACAGAAAATGCGCTTGCAAAAAATTTCACGAAATCGCTGGTAACTTAGTGGCTCTAATTCTTCGGCTTAGATACCTTTGTACAGGCAAACAAGCTCCTCTTTTTCTGTTGAGGCGTGCTGTTGTGCGATGTTCACAGACTGCACGCACAGATGGAAGCAAGTTGCATGTTTCTGGATACAAAACCCTATGAAACCAATAAATGTTCCATATTTTCTGAGTATTGTTGGATTTTTTTATTTGACCTAAGAAATAGATCGAAGTATCACTAGTTCTGGATGATTACCTTAACTCAGAGCCTACGTTATTCTTGACCAACTAGGCTTTCAGTGTAGCTTCGTCATGGCGGAGATTAGGCAGTGTTTCGTCGACTAGTGATTGGTCACTAATGGATGGTCTGTTAAAAAATTAATGACTATCTTCTCGAAGGTCGATGCATCATCTGTATTGGCACTGCTGTTAACTACTTTCTCTAGTCATCATCAAGGAATGTGTTTAATCCAACCAGTGTGATCAATTCTGCCACCAAATGTACAAAGTGTTCAGAAGTAATACTGGAATAATTGTACCACGTGATCTTGCACTGGATACAAACCTCATCACTTGTGAATAAGATGAACAGACTCCATGTCTTAAGTGCTTAACCAATCAATCTGGAATTCTGAGCTCAAGTGGTGATGCAGCAGATCGGGCAGACTAATGTGAATAGGTTCAGTAACCTGGCTCACCGATGCAATCTTTGCGTCTGCTTTCTTGTCAGTGAATGTTCTTAAAAGCTGCAAAATATGTGGAAAGAGCATTAAGTTCATTTTTAAAGACGAAACATTGTCAGGAGTATGGTACATGTCTTTTGAAGAGTCTATGCACTTCGTATCTTTCTTGAAGGCCTCAATTGTCATCACAATTCTTATATTTTTTCGTGTAAATTTGTCAAATGCTTCGTAAAAAATGTTCATGACAGTTGTTGTTGTTGTTCTCCTGAAAGTTGCTGCATTGGCGTTCCCATTTATTTTATTAATAACAATATTATCTCCGAAATGTTCATATATATTTGACACTGCGTCATCGCAGCAGTGTTCTCTCATCTTCCATACAAGGTCACTAATTGTTACGTCTTTATCATTATTTTCTGTCAGTCTACCATTTCAAATTCTACTTCTTTATCTCTTAGTTGGTCAGTTGAGTTTAGATTTCTAACTGTGGTTTGTGTCCTGGTAGGCTATGGTAACCGGTTTATCTGTTCGGAAGTGTGTGCTATATACTTGATAGTAAAGAGCATCTGTGGCATTCAAATCTTACCCAAACGCGATGCAATTTTAAACGCTGTGAACCCAAAAGTTACTGCGTTCTTTGTACATAATGAATGGTTGACTGAATATTAATATTTCTTTCAGGTAAGATATAACAACTTTTCCCTTTTGTCATGATAATTTTGCAGATTGACTGCAAAATATGCAATGTTCATTGAAGGTGAAATTATGTTCATGACAACGAAGAATACAACTTGTTGACAATGGTTCTGTTAAGCTGTTTAAGTCACGACTCATACTATTTCCACTGCAATGCTAATTTGTGCATTTTTGATGCGCAGATTTTCCTGCAGATGTATGATTGGTGCCTTCTCATACTTCACTTGCTTGACTAATTTCTCTGCTTCCCTGGTCTCGAAGTCAGGACATAAGCCAGGTAAGAGCCAATAGGCTCATACCTGCCAGTATGAGCCTACTGTCTCATACTGGCAGGTTCTCAAATCCAACCCTTCTCATCCTTATGTTTGTCTAATCGTACGCCAATACCTTCTTAGAGATCACAGTCCGTACTCGACAAATCTGGACACAAGCAAAACACCTATTTAACATCGACAATGAACACAAGAGGTGGATTTCAAGGCGGCAACAGACGGACTACAGGAAGACAACAAGCGCAATACGGGATCGGCAAAAATTCCAATATTTTTTTTTTTACATTTATTTCTTCAATAAAGTTCATTTTTTCCTTTATTACTGCCTCGATCCTGCTCATTACTGGACATATTACATTACGTAACGCTGAGCTTCCTTTATGTAACGAGATATTTTGCACAGATGGCCAAAAATTTTAAATATAAATGTTAGTCTGATAAAAAAGTTAATGAAAAAAAAAGCTCAGCAGATAAACAACATAAAATATCCCCCCCCCCCAAAAAAAACTGAAGGAAACCATGAACCTGACTGAAGCAATGAAGAAAAAGGTCCGAATCAGCAATCTTCCCTTAAAAATAAAGAATTTTCGCTAAGTCCACAATAGGATTCGAACCTGCAAACTCCGCAAGTTCGAATCGTGCTGTGGACTGAGAGATAATGTGTGTGTGTGTGTGTGTAATAAGATATCACAGAAACTATTTTTATTACAATTTGTTCCATGTTAAACCACAAACTGGACTAGATGTCAAGAGACGAAAGGTTGGAGAAAGAAAGAGGCAGACAAACAGCAAGAAAAGGAACAATAAAGTAAAAACATAAAAGCTAATTACTTGCTTTAATCTTATTTTTACAAGCTGGCAATCCCATTCTGATGGAAGAGAAAAGAGATGAGATAAAAGGAAGAAGCGAGAAACGGCTGGATAAGAAACTAACATAAAGCAGAAAAAGAAGTAACAAGTGAAAGAAGATGAGAATTTAATTTAACAAGAGAAACTGGAGAAGACGTATAAACAACAAGCTTCTAACATAGTAGAAAACGATGGAGTGATTAGAGCAAGTGAGGAGCTGGAGAAGAGTAAGATGAGATGAGTGAGAGTTGAGGAAGAGAGGAGTGTAAGTAGTGGAAAAGAGGAGTGAACGTGAGAGAAGCGAGAGAAAGAGAGAGAGAGAGAGAGAGAGAGAGAGAGAGAGAGAGAGAGAGAGAGAGAGAGAGAGAGAGAGAGAGAGAGAGAGAGAGAGAGAGAGAGAGAGAAGAGTGGAAGTAGAGGAAGAAAGGAGCAAGTAAGAAACGAGGAAGGAGCTAGAGAAGAGTCGGAGTAGATGATTGTTTAAGAGTGATCAAGACATGAAGTAAATAAAGATCCACTCAAGCCTAGTTTCCAATCACAGTCATCCCACCAGACTGACATAAAGCTTCTCTGTATATACCTATACTTTGTACATACACCCACTCTGTATATACCTATACTTTGTACATACACCCACTCTGTATATACCTATACTTTGTACATACACCCACTCTGTATATACCTATACTTTGTACATACACCCACTCTGTATATACCTATACTTTGTACATACGCCCACTCTGTATATACTTATACTTTGTACATACGCCCACTCTGTATATAAATCAAATCTGAAAATACGCCCACACTGTAGATACGTCCACTCTGTATTGACGTCCACCTCTATTCATGAGCAAATTCCAAGAAGGAAACAAAACTGAAAGAAAAGTCTGAGAACACATATAATACTCACAGACGCCATACAAGACACATACATAATACACAGAGGCTTCATAGGACATATAGTGCACACAGACGACTCGCAAGACATGCAACTGCTGCTACTGATAGCAGATACCCACGACACAGACTACTGTTGCTGCTGATAGTAGATATCCATGACACAGACTACTATTGCTGCTGATAGTAGATACCCATGACACAGACTACTGTTGCTGCTGACAGTAGATACCCATGACACAGACTACTGTTGCTGCCGATAGTAGATACCCATGACACAGACTACTGTTGCTGCTGACAGTAGATACCCATGACACAGACTACTGCTGCTGCTGATAGTAGATACACTTGACACAGACTACTGCTGCTGATAGTAGATACCCATGACACAGACTACTGTTGCTGCTGATAGTAGATACCCATGACACAGATTACTGTTGCTGCTGATGGCAGATACCCATGACACAGACTACTGTTGCTGCTGATAGTAGATACCCATGACACAGACTACTGTTGCTGCTGATAGTAGATACCCATGATACAGACTACTGTTGCTGCTGACAGTAAATACCCATGACACAAACTACTGTTGCTGCTGATAGTAGATACAAATGACACAGACTACTGTTGCTGCTGATAGTAGATACGAATGACACAGACTAGTGTTGCTGCTGATAGTAGATACCACACAGACTACTGTTGCTGTTGATAGTAGATACCCATGACACAGACTACTGTTGCTGCTGATAGTAGATACCCATGACACAGACTACTGCTGCTGCTGACAGTAGATACCCATGACACAGACTACTGCTGCTGCTGACAGTAGATACCCATGACACAGACTACTGCTGCTGCTGACAGTAGATACTCACCTCACAGACTACTACTGCTGATAATATCGCAACAGGAAATGGAAGAAGATGAACAGGAAGTGGAGTAACTACAAGAGGAAGAGTAGAAGAAAGCAAAGGGATGAGACGAACGAAAATGAGTAAGAGCACCTGAAAGAGAAATGAAAACGAAAAAAAAGGAAGGAAACTAAAGAGAAGGAGGAACAATGAAAGCGATTTGAAAGAGGATTTATAAGTGAAAAGCGCTGGAAGCAATAGGTCATTCAACGCTCTTGTCAATAAACAAACACACACACACACACCAAGCTAAAACTATCTCCCCTTTAAAAATATAAAGAGTCGCACTAACACGCTAAAGCAAAAGTAGAAAGTGAAGAGACGTTAGGAAAAGTCAGCATTAACGGAGCAGAAGCAGTAGTAACAAAATGAGAAATATCAGAAACAGGAGGAAAATTCGCATCAGAAGCAACACAGACAGATGCAGTAACAGAATTAACAAAAAAGCATCAATAGAATTAATGTAGCAGTAACAGTAGCAACAGAAGTAACGGCAGCAACAATAACTATATCAACATCAGCAGAAACAAGAGAGCTAAGATCTTAGCAGCAGCAGTAGCTGAGTCAGCAACAGTAACAAAAGCAACATTAACAGCAGCAACAAAATCAGCAGCAAAACCAGAAGCTACAGTAACAGGGCCAGAATCAACAGCAGCAGTAATGCAGCAGCAACAAATGCAGTAACAACAGTAACAGTAGCATATTCAGCAGCAACAATAACATCATTAACAACAGTAGTGGAAGCAACAACAACAGCACCAACAGAGTGAGAAACAGTAACAACATTAATAGCATCATATTTAGCAGCAGCAAAAACAACCGTGGCTGCAACAGTAACAGCAGCAGCAGCAGTAACAGTAACATTAGCACCAACAACAGCAGCATTACTAGTAGAATCTTCAGCAGTAGCAGCAATAATCACAGCATCAGCACCAGCAACACCAACAACATAAGCATCAACAACAACAGAAGTGAAAAATGATAACTGCCACAATCCTGGGGGTAAACCCTTTACTTCAGTATTGACAAGCGCTCCCGGCCAGTGAGAAATTTAATGGTAACAAGGAAAGGAACGTACAGAGGGAAAGAACAGACAGGTAGGCAGGAGGCAGAGGCCCAGGTAAGTGGGCAGGAGAGGACAGAGAGGAAGCAGGATGAGGCAGGGGAGAAGGATAGGGACAGGATGAGGGATGGGAGAGGGACGGAAACAGAAGAAATTAATGAGAAGAGTTAATGAGAAGAGAAGTACGTGGAATGACAGAAAAAAGGGTTAAAAAACGAGCAAGACAACTTTATAGAGACAAACAAATAGATTTATGTACAAGGAAGCGGATATAAGAAGCCAGGTTAACCCAGAGACAGAGACAGACATAGAGAGGTTAACTAACAGACAGAAGTAATGCGTGCAAGAATGACAAAACCAAACACAAGCATCACAAAAAAGAGAGCAAAAATTAATCAACATGACCTGAACAATCGCACACAGCGTTGTCTCCTGAGTGAAGGCAAGCAAGCAGACTTCAAAGCGCAGGAAAACAAACATATATACACACACAAAAGGCAAGGGGAAAAAGCATCGAGTCTCAACTGCACTCCAATACAAGGTTGTTTGTCTTTCATAAAAACTCTGCTTCAAAGTAACATTATTTAAGACCTCGGTTAAGCTAAGGTCATAAGGTCATATTCACTGCACTTGTATATAACTCTACGTCTTATCGTTATAAAAATAGCACATGTAACAAATACAATGTATCGTAGGTTCACATAACATGTACTTATAATAGATTAAAACATCTCATAGGTCAAAAGATAGGCACATATAGGCGTATCAAAAGAAGGGATGGGCGGTTAAGAAATCAATATATTCAATTAAAGAGAGAAATAAAGAAAGGAATAAGAAAAGCAAAAGGGGATTATGAGGCTAAGGTCGCAAGGGATTCAAAGAAACCCAAAAGGGTTCTTTCAGGTATACAGAAGTAAGATTAGGGACAAGATTGGCCCACTTAAGAGTAACTCTGGTCAGATCACTGACAATGATAAGGATATGTGTGAATAACAGGGATATCTTGCTACTCCTACTTACACTTTGGTCACACTTCACAGACACGCACATGCATATATATATACATACATCTAGGTTTTTCTCCTTTTTCTAAATAGCTCTTGTTCTTCTTTATTTCTTCTATTGTCCATGGGGAAGTAGAAAAGAATCTTTCCTCCGTAAGCCATGCGTGTTGTATGAGGCGACTAAAATGCCGGGAGCAATGGGCTAGTAACCCCTTCTCCTGTAGACATTTACTAAAAAAGAGAAGAAGAAAAACTTTATAAAACTGGGATGCTTAAATGTGCGTGGATGTAGTGCGGATGACAAGAAACAGATGATTGCTGATGTTATGAATGAAAAGAAGTTGGATGTCCTGGCCCTAAGTGAAACAAAGCTGAAGGGGGTAGGGGAGTTTCAGTGGGGGGAAATAAATGGGATTAAATCTGGAGTATCTGAGAGAGTTAGAGCAAAGGAAGGGGTAGCAGTAATGTTAAATGATCAGTTATGGAAGGAGAAAAGAGAATATGAATGTGTAAATTCAAGAATTATGTGGATTAAAGTAAAGGTTGCATGCGAGAAGTGGGTCATCATAATAAGCGTGTATGCACCTGGAGAAGAGAGGAATGCAGAGGAGAGAGAGAGATTTTGGGAGATGTTAAGTGAATGTATAGGAGCCTTTGAACCAAGTGAGAGAGTAATTGTGGTAGGGGACCTGAATGCTAAAGTAGGAGAAACTTTTAGAGAGGGTGTGGTAGGTAAGTCTGGGGTGCCAGGTGTAAATGATAATGGGAGCCCTTTGATTGAACTTTGTATAGAAAGGGGTTTAGTTATAGGTAATACATATTTTAAGAAAAAGAGGATAAATAAGTATACAAGATATGATGTAGGGCGAAATGACAGTAGTTTGTTGGATTATGTATTGGTAGATAAAAGACTGTTGAGTAGACTTCAGGATGTACATGTTTATAGAGGGGCCACAGATATATCAGATCACTTTCTAGTTGTAGCTACACTGAGAGTAAAAGGTAGATGGGATACAAGGAGAATAGAAGCATCAGCGAAGAGAGAGGTGAAGGTTTATAAACTAAAAGAGGAGGCAGTTAGGGTAAGATATAAACAGCTATTGGAGGATAGATGGGCTAATGAGAGCATAGGCAATGGGGTCGAAGAGGTATGGGGTAGGTTTAAAAATGTAGTGTTGGAGGATAGATGGGCTAATGAGAGCATAGGCAATGGGGTCGAAGAGGTATGGGGTAGGTTTAAAAATGTAGTGTTAGAGTGTTCAGCAGAAGTTTGTGGTTACAGGAAAGTGGGTGCGGGAGGGAAGAGGAGCGACTGGTGGAATGATGTAAAGAGAGTAGTAAGGGAGAAAAAGTTAGCATATGAGAAGTTTTTACAAAGTAGAAGTGATGCAAGGAGGGAAGAGTATATGGAGAAAAAGAGAGAGGTTAAGAGAGTGGTGAAGCAATGTAAAAAGAGAGCAAATGAGAGAGTGGGTGAGATGTTATCAACAAATTTTGTTGAAAATAAGAAAAAGTTTTGGAGTGAGATTAACAAGTTAAGAAAGCCTAGAGAACAAATGGATTTGTCAGTTAAAAATAGGAGAGGAGAGTTATTAAATGGAGAGTTAGAGGTATTGGGAAGATGGAGGGAATATTTTGAGGAATTGTTAAATGTTGAAGATAGGGAAGCTGTGATTTCGTGTATAGGACAAGGAGGAATAACATCTTGTAGGAGTGAGGAAGAGCCAGTTGTGAGTGTGGGGGAAGTTCATGAGGCAGTAGGTAAAATGAAAGGGGGTAAGGGAGCCGGGATTGATGGGATAAAGATAGAAATGTTAAAAGCAGGTGGGGATATAGTTTTGGAGTGGTTGGTGCAATTATTTAATAAATGTATGGAAGAGGGTAAGGTACCTAGGGATTGGCAGAGAGCATGCATAGTTCCTTTGTATAAAGGCAAAGGGGATAAAAGAGAGTGCAAAAATTATAGGGGGATAAGTCTGCTGAGTATACCTGGTAAAGTGTATGGTAGAGTTATTATTGAAAGAATTAAGAGTAAGACGGAGAATAGGATAGCAGATGAACAAGGAGGCTTTAGGAAAGGTAGGGGGTGTGTGGACCAGATGTTTACAGTGAAACATATAAGTGAACAGTATTTAGATAAGGCTAAAGAGGTCTTTGTGGCATTTATGGATTTGGAAAAGGCATATGACAGGGTGGATAGGGGGGCAATGTGGCAGATGTTGCAAGTGTATGGTGTAGGAGGTAGGTTACTGAAAGCAGTGAAGAGTTTTTACGAGGATAGTGAGGCTCAAGTTAGAGTATGTAGGAAAGAGGGAAATTATTTCCCAGTAAAAGTAGGCCTTAGACAAGGATGTGTGATGTCACCGTGGTTGTTTAATATATTTATAGATGGGGTTGTAAGAGAAGTAAATGCGAGGGTCTTGGCAAGAGGCGTGGAGTTAAAAGATAAAGAATCACACACAAAGTGGGAGTTGTCACAGCTGCTCTTTGCTGATGACACTGTGCTCTTGGGAGATTCTGAAGAGAAGTTGCAGAGATTGCTGGATGAATTTGGTAGGGTGTGCAAAAGAAGAAAATTAAAGGTGAATACAGGAAAGAGTAAGGTTATGAGGATAACAAAAAGATTAGGTGATGAAAGATTGAATATCAGATTGGAGGGAGAGAGTATGGAGGAGGTGAATGTATTCAGATATTTGGGAGTGGACGTGTCAGCGGATGGGTCTATGAAAGATGAGGTGAATCATAGAATTGATGAGGGGAAAAGAGTGAGTGGTGCACTTAGGAGTCTGTGGAGACAAAGAACTTTGTCCTTGGAGGCAAAGAGGGGAATGTATGAGAGTATAGTTTTACCAACGCTCTTATATGGGTGTGAAGCATGGGTGATGAATGTTGCAGCGAGAAGAAGGCTGGAGGCAGTGGAGATGTCATGTCTGAGGGCAATGTGTGGTGTGAATATAATGCAGAGAATTCGTAGCTTGGAAGTTAGGAGGAGGTGCGGGATTACCAAAACTGTTGTCCAGAGGGCTGAGGAAGGGTTGTTGAGGTGGTTCGGACATGTAGAGAGAATGGAGCGAAACAGAATGACTTCAAGAGTGTATCAGTCTGTAGTGGAAGGAAGGCGGGGTAGGAGTCGGCCTAGGAAAGGTTGGAGAGAGGGGGTAAAGGAGGTTTTGTGTGCGAGGGGCTTGGACTTCCAGCAGGCATGCGTGAGCGTGTTTGATAGGAGTGAATGGAGACAAATGGTTTTTAATACTTGACGTGCTGTTGGAGTGTGAGCAAAGTAACATTTATGAAGGGGTTCAGGGAAACCGGCAGGCCGGACTTGAGTCCTGGAGATGGGAAGTACAGTGCCTGCACTCTGAAGGAGGGGTGTTAATGTTGCAGTTTAAAAACTGTAGTGTAAAGCACCCTTCTGGCAAGACAGTGATGGAGTGAATGATGGTGAAAGTTTTTCTTTTTCGGGCCACCCTGCCTTGGTGGGAATCGGCCAGTGTGATAATATATATATATATAATAATATATGTGTGAAATTCTCAATACCTACTTCCTCTCAGTTTTCACCCAGGAAAATACTAGCGATATTCCTGAAATAATAGATTATGTAGAATAGGATGGTAAACTATGTACGATTGCGGTAACTAGTGACTTGGTCCTCAGACAAATAGAGAAACTAAAACCTAACAAATCCCCAGGCCCTGATGAACTGTTTGCAAGGGTGTTAAAGGAATGTAAAGAGGAACTTAGCATACCTTTGGCTAATCTTTTTAACATATCACTACAAACTGGCATAGTGCCTGATAAGTGGAAAATGGTAAATGTAATACCTATTTACAAGGCAGGTGACAGGTCCTTGGCTTCGAACTATAGACCAATAAGCCTTACCTCCATAGTGGGAAAATTTATGGAATCAATAATTGCCGAAGCAATTCGTAGCCATCTTGACAGGCACAGATTGATTAATGAATCTCAACACGGTTTTACAAAGGGGCGTTCCTGTCTTACGAATTTACTAACTTTTTTCACTAAGGTGTTTGAGGAAGTAGATCATGGTAATGAATATGATATTGTGTATATGGACTTCAGTAAGACTTTCGATATAGTTCCACACCAGAGGCTATTGAGGAAACTTAAGGCACACGGAATAGGAGGAGAATTTTTTTCCTGGGTAGAGGCATGGCTGACAAATAGACAGCAGAGAGTTTGCATAAATGGGGAGAAATCAGAATGGGGGTACGTCACAAGCGGTGTTCCTCAGGGGTCAGTGTTGGGCCCGTTGTTGTTCACAATTTACATAAACGACATAGATGAGGGAATAAACAGCGACATAAGCAAATTTGCTGATGACACCAAAATAGGCCGTCCAATTCATTCTAATGAGGACACTAGAGCACTCCAGGATGATTTGAATAGACTGATGCAATGGTCGGAGAAGTGGCAGATGCAGTTTAATACTGACAAATGCAAAGTTCTAAATGTTGGACAGTTAAATAACCATGCCACATATAAACTAAATAATGTAGATCTTAATACTACTGATTGCGAAAAAGATTTAGAAGTTCTGGTTAGCAGTAATCTAAAACCAAGACAGCAGTGCATTAGTGTTCGCAATAAAGCTAACAGAATTCTTGGCTTCATATCTAGAAGCATATATAATAGAAGTTCTCAGGTTGTTCTTCAACTCTATATATCCTTGGTTAGGCCTCATTTAGACTATGCTGCTCAGTTCTGGTCACCGTATTACAGAATGGAGGGTATAAACCTTGGTAATAAATACCGACAAGTTGGTTTAGAAAGACACGTAAGCAAACACTATGACATATTTATTAGAAAACGTTTCAGTCCTGGGACCGAAACGTGGGTGTGGGTGTGGGTGTGGGTGTGGGTGTGGGTGTGGGTGGGTGTGAGTTAGACCTAACTAGCTTGTGCTGCTGGGTCTGGTGCAGTGCTCCATCCTTGAGTGGAGATGACCAGACTGGGTGGGTCATTGGGCTAATCCGGGGGGGGGGATGTCATTGGTCTAATCCGGGGGGGGGGATGTCATTGGTCTAATCCGGGGGGGGGGACATGGACCTGCTCCGCATGGGTCAGTAGGCCTGTTGCAGTGTTCCTTCTTTCTTATGTTCCTATGTTCTTAATAAATATATCGAAGGTCACATACCATATACTAGAAACTAATGCAGCATATTGTAGGTCGCGTATCATGTGCCTGTATCAATGTACCACCACTATTTCAGAATCACAGTACTTGTATCAAGGTAAATATATGGAGTCGATGAGCCTAAAGACATTGTTTCATGAAAGAGACTGGGACATCCAAACAAGTGAGGGATTACGGAACAACGTGCAATAATTTATTTTGAAAGGGATTGAGATAACAAGGTGTGCATTTAAGAAATAATGGCACACACAAACCTTCCTTATATACAAGTAACCTGTTAGTCGTCTAGGAAGGAAGCTAGGGAGAAAGGGAGTTATGTAGCAAAGAAGTTAAGAAGAGAGATAGGGAGGGACTGTAGAGAGAGAAAGACGGGATTTGTAGAAGTATGGGTGCGGCATTTATGGAGCCTGGGAGGCGAGATTTAAGGAAATAGAAATGCGGGATTTATGAAGCTATTGAGGCGGCATTGATGGGACCAGGGAAGCGGCATTTATAGAGCCAGGGAAGAGGCATTTATGGAGCCAGGAAAGCAGCATTTATGGAGCCAGGGAAATGGCATTGATAGAGAGAGGGAGACGTCATTTATGGAAGCTGGGAGACTGCATTTATAGAGCCTGAAAGGTGAAATATAAAGAACTAGAGAGGCGGGATCAATGGAGCTAGAGAGGTGGGATTTAGGGAATTATGGACGTGGGATCTAGACAGAATAAAGGAGGGAAAGTCGGGGGGAGGAAGAATTAGAAAATACTCGTACGTAAGGAGAAACAGAAAATGAAGACCATCCTCAGAGATTATTAGCTCAGAGAACTCATAATACCTGTAGTACTGCTACAGATCCTATCTGCATAGGTGAGAATGTCATTATCTACCTGAGTTTACAGGGCTCGATCTCTAGCTCCTGGGTCCTTGGTGTTGTGTCACATATGTTTTTAAACTCATGTATAGACCTTTCATGCAACCACTCTTATTTTACGTCTTTACTGACTGGTCATGAACCGGGCCGCGGGGGCGTTGACCCCCGGAGCACCCTCCAGGTATACACCAAAAGAGTCTTTTCTAATGTCTCCTTGATTTATCGGAGAGGTCAGCTTGTGCAACTCTTTTCTACCAACACGCCCATGCAGAAGATGCTAAGATGCTGAAGTAATCCAGTTTTGACACCACAGAACAGAATCAGGGAACATTAAGCTTCAATATACGTACCTCTTGCAAAATTATTACTGGAGCCTAGTGAATGCATTACAGCATAATAATCCGACTCCACCTCCTCCTCCTCCTCGTCTTTCTTTCTCCCACTACGATGGGATTCATAAGCTTGAATCCTCAGAGTTCAGCATACTGAGTCCGTCTGGCAAGCCGACCGTCGTTCTGCCATGTCACCTTCAAGTCAACCACTACTTCACCTTCACTTGTCAACTATCAAGTCAATCACTACTCCCCCTTCATATGTGTTCATACAGACAATGGTTTTGCCTCCACCACAGGGCTGGCCCCACTGAAGTGGTCACCTTATAACAAAGATCAGTGTTAGGGGGGTTTTTCCTTGACGAATAAACCAAGATCATAGTTCGACTCACTTAAGACCTGGGTCAGGTTGGGTGGCATCATATACAGAATAACTTTGTTATAAAGTTTCTAACAATTTTTTTATTAACTCGCTGCTATCATTACTAATTTTCAACTATTTTAACAGTTTACCATAACAATTTGCTAATATTCTGACTATTTTTTTTATTATATTACGCAGGGTATATCAGAAATACGTATAATTTAACCAAAACACCTCAAAGTCCATCAAACGTAAGTCAAACCATATCCAGAGCTGTTTAACTCAGGAGTTCCCAACGTTTTCTGTGTCCGGCATCCTTAGGAAATGTTTGATTAATATTGCACCCCTCTTTCCCTACATAAGTATCACATTTGAAGATGAAGTCAAATTAAAATTTTTGAATGACAAATTGAACCATATACAGTACTGCCGGTGAACAAATGATCTCAAAAAGAAGCTTTTAATTCAATGCATAAAATGCAAATATAAACTGAGCACTTAGAAAAGTTCATGGCAAAATAAACGGAATTGTGCTTTTCATTAGGATTCTTTGTCACACCCCCTGAAATGCCATGTCGCATCCCCTGGGGGCGCTGCACCCCAGGTTGGGAACCCCTGGCTCAACTGCACAATTCACAAAGCACTAGAACTGCGTGTAGTTATTCAGCGCTGTTAGCAAAACCTGCTTAAAATAACTCGCTGTCAGTATTATCATTTTCTAGTGAACTTTGCTACGGTTAATAACAATCGCGCCTATCACATCACACCAGATTTACAAAATCGTAAAAACGCAATTGCAAACAAATCACAAAACTGGTGGAGTCTGAACCCATGGCAAGTGAATGCTAAAACTCAGTCACACTGGCCTGTGAGTTTTAGAACTCACTTGTCATATAATCAAAGTTTAAAGAAAACAAATTTGTTTTAAGTTAGTGGCTTCCAAATTATATCTATAATCCACTGCAAGCTTTTCACAAACAATATGTCACAGAAAAGTGGTGAGGGGTAAATTTATTTTAGTAAGACCTAAGAAATTGGTTACTGGGTGCTTAGTCAGGCACTTAGGACGTTCAAATCTCACCCTGGCAAGGTGACCCAGCATCAGGAAACAAACGCCAGAGGTTTTTCCCTGACAAATGCAAAAACAACACAGCTTATTTTATAAATGATTCGTTTAATCTGTGTAGGTCATTCAATGAAAGGAATGGTGAAAGTTTGATCGTCTCTCAGTTAAGAGAGAGACAGACTTTCCTGCCTACACATTAAGTCCTTCGGGACTCTTAGCAAGAAATCTTTCAGAATTCTTAAACTCCGAGTTTAGAGTATTCATCAAAGAGCCTCCACCTTTTGGGGCATATAAACAAGCTTGAGACAGTACGAAGAAATATCACCAAGCTGACCCTCTGATGAGAAGCGGAGCTTCCTACATACAAATACAAATAAATGAGTACTGTTAAATTCGCCAACCTGGTGTTTACCGCAGAAGTTGTCTTGTTTATGTACGCTCAGAGCATTATCTTGGGCATGATATGCACCCGTTGTATACTTTAATATGTTGAAACAAAACAGTTTCAACATGAGCATAACTAATTAGATCAACAGTGTGCCCCGTACTGTTGTATAAATGAAAATACTCATACATCAAAAGACCTAATCAATGAGTCCAGTTGAAGAGCGACATATAAACAGTATTTTATTTTATGATATTCGTATAATATTGATGAGTTGTATACACACACACACACACACACACACACACACTGGATCACTCACGCCACACTACCATCACCAGGCAAGTGGGAGTTAAGCTCCATTTCCTGGAACTCAACTCCCACTCCATCTCTCGAGTCTCACCCTGATATTAATACTAAGCTCCAACTCTTGAGTCTCCTCTCATATTTCTCATCAACATTACCGGCATGGTCTACCTACAGGACCCCAACAGAAACTCTTCTAGACATCAATGTTTATCTCCATCTCGTGAAGCACACCTTCACAGTAGCAGTAAGGTGACATAACGACTTCTTGTACGGAATTAGCATATGACAGAACGAGAAAAAAAATTTTAACTGTGAAAGAAGTGATGTACAAGATATTAAAATAACATATTTATTTACAGAATATTTGAAAACACACTGGCAGGATATGACTGTAACAACTATCACAAAGTTGAAAAATTATGATAAATCATAAAGGAGGATTTGTACACATTAATAAGCAATTACATTCACACACAAAAACACACACAGTCACACACACACACACACACACACACACACACACACACACACACACACACACACACACACACACACACACACACACACACACACAGGGTAATGTGGTTAGTGAAGCCAGTGTTACTCACTTTACTATTAACCTGATTGGTGTTAACCAAGGGAGGGATCACCTGCACCTGGAGACGTGTGAGGCTTCCTTTGATGAGGTGAGAGACTAGTAATTATTGGATTATGTTGATAGCACACTCCCCCCTTTCTCACCCACTCCCCTTTCTCACCTAACACTCCCCACTCTCCCCTTCCTTACCTAATACTCACCACTCTCCCCTTCCTTACCTAACACTCACCACTCTCCCCTTTCCCACCTAACATTTACCACTCTCCCCTTTCGCACCTAACACTCACCACTCTCCCCTTTCTCACCTAACACTCACCACTCTCCCCTTTCTCACCTAACACTCACCACTCTCCCCTTCCTTGCCCAACACACACCACCCTCCCCTTCCTTACCCAACACTCACCACCCTCCCCTTCCTTACCCAACACTCACCACCCTCCCCTTCTTTACTCTACACTCACTACTCCCCCCTTCCTTACCCAACAATCACACCTTCCTTTCCTCAGCCAACACCCATCACCCTCTCCAATGGTTCACACTAACACAATTTATCACAAATTTGTTTACCTTCTCACTAATTTAGGTATGTTACACAGTAAATATTAATCTCAAGACTAGAGGTGTTGCAATGGCTATGTGATCCCAGAGGTTAGGTTAGGTAAGGCTCGTCAGGAAATAGGACAAGTGTTTCCTGACGCGGGTTTTAGTCATATGATGACCCGCCGTTGGAGCTTTTGGTCATCTGACTGAGGCTTTCCACTGGCTTACCGGTCCACCCCTTTAAAAGTTATGGTCATAGTTATAAGCAATTTTTGCGATGATCCCAGAGGTATTGTTCCCTCTAGCATTCCAAAACATCACGTACAACCATACCACTCAAATTTCTTATTAAAACTGATAAACGGGTACAAAGTCCAATAATAATCTGAAACATTATATCAGTAAGATACACCAGCGATGAAAGATCTATAGATATTCTCAACTTATCACACGGAAACCAATATCCCAATTAGTTTAATGCTAGCAAATTGGTACCTATACAGTTCACTTAGTAAATAGGTATTTGGGTGGTATCCTGAAGTGTTAGTATACCTTATATACTACTGAAGGAGGATACCTCTTAGCCTCTAAATTCAACGAAATTAAAAAAAAATACCTGTACATGGAAGTACCTTATTTTCCTATTTAAAGATTATTTTATTTTCAAGTTTCCCACCCAATGGAACTTTTCGTAGCTTCATGGAACTTGTTCAGAAGTACAGCTAAGGGTTTCACTGTAGGTCAAATTTAACTGATTCTCAACATATGCACTGCTCTTTGTTTTTATCTAATTGTTATATTAAATGTTAATCGGTTGGTAGACAACAACCAAACCACTGAGGTACTGTCGCCTGGACACAGCAATGTGAAACTGAAGATATTCAGAGATTTGTACTGTGGCAGATTTCTGCTTTTTCTTCACACGTGGCATGAACATAAATTGACAGATAAATTTTAAGAATTACTACTTACATTCAGTATTCACTTACCTTTACTTCCCTGTATGGTTCATAATGTTTCTTATACTTTTAATATTTCCCTGCCAGTTTACGAGGTCTTGTCTGAGATCGGGCTGAACTCAGATTAAGTTGTAATAAACAACTGTCAATGAATAAACAAAAGGGTGGACGAGGGGCTCGAACCGCGGTTCGGAAATAGTCCGAGGCCTGGGTTAGTCTAGATGGTAGAGAGTCGGACTGTCAATTTACGGACCGCGCTTTGAGCCCCTCGTCCACCTTTTTGTATATCACTTAACTAGATATAACAGATCCAATAAGGCAGATGGAAGTAATCCAAGTAATCCAAATACAATAGAGCAGATGGTTGCTACGTAACAACCTAACATACAATAGGGCAGATGGTTAGCACCTGTCAACCTAATATACAATAGGCAGATGGTTGCTACGTAATAAGCTAACATACAGTACGACAGATGGTTGCTACTTATCAACCTGAATTACAATACAGCAGATGGTTGCTGCTTATTAATCTAATAAATAACACTGCAGATAGCTCCTATTTAACTGAATATACACTATAACGAATGAAAGCTATAAATACAACTCTATTTAATAGAGCAGACAGATGGTATAAAACTTTTGCAATAGAACAAGGTAATGGAGAGGAGGTTTATAAGGCGGCTCTTTCTCTCCAAATGAATGGCTTCATAAGTTGCCAAGATAAATCACCGTTCCCGTTCTGGGTCAGGGCCTTTTAAAAATGAAATAGGATAAGGCAGTAAAAGTATCCAACGCTTGTTCGAGCTCCAGTGAAGCATAATTCAGATCAGTTGAAAAGCTGGAGGTCGGCAAAAGTATGGGCGCTTTAAACGTTAGCGTTGAAAGAAATGTAACGAGTTGTGTGGTGAGGCGTTTACTGCCACAGTGTGATGGTATGTAGTGTGGTGGTGATTTGTGGTGGTGATGGTGTGTAGTGTGGTGGTGTCTAGTGTGATGATGGTTTGTAGTATGGTGGTGGTTTGTAATGTGATGGTACTTTGTAGTGTGGTGCTGGTTTATAGTGTGGTGGTGGTTTGTAGTGTGGTAGTGATGGTGTAGTGTGGTGGTTGTGTCTATTGTGATGATGGTTTGTATGGTGGTGGTTTGTAGCGTGGTGGTTTATAGTGTGGTGGTGGTTTGTAGTGCGTCGTGTGCGTAGTGTGATGGTAGTGGTGGTTTGTGGAGCGGTAGTGTGGTGTGTGAAGTATGATGGAGGTTTTCAGTGTGGTGGTTTGTAGTGTGATGGTGGTTTATAGTGTGGTGTTGGTTTATAGTGTGGTGGTGGTTTGTAGTGTGGTGGTGATGGTGGTGTGTGTAGTGTGGTGGTGGTGTCTGGTGTCACGATAGTTTGTAGTATAGTGGTGGCTTGTAGTGTGGTGGTGCTTTGTAGTGTGGTGATGGTTTATAGTGTGGTGGTGTGTGTGTAGTGTGGTGGTTTATAATGCGGTAGTGTGGTGTGAGTAGTACGGTGGAGATTTTCAGCGTGGTGGTGGTTTGTAGTGCAATGGTGGTTTGTAGTGTGGTGGTGGTTTGTAGTGCGTCGTGTGCGTAGTGTGATGGTAGTGGTGGTTTGTAGTGCGGTAGTGTGGTGTGTGTAGTATATTGGAGGTTTTCAGTGTGGTGGTGGTTTGTAGTGCGGTGCTGTGTGAAGTGTGGTGGAGGTTTGTAGTGTGGTGGTAGTGTGTACTGTGGTGGTGGTGGTGTGCAGTGTGGCGGTGAGTTGTAGTGTGGTACTGCGTGTAGTGTGTTATGTGTAGTGTGGTGGCGGTGTGTAGTTTGGTGTGTATTGTGGTGTTGTGTGTAGTGTTGTGGTGATGGTGGTGGTGTTTGTAGTGTGGTGGTGTGTGTATTGTGATGTGCTGTGTGGTGCTGTGTGTAGTGCAGTGGTTGTGAGTAGTGTGGTGGTTGTGTGTAGTGTGGTGCTGTGTGTAGTACGGTGGTTGTGTGTAGTGTGGTGCTGTGTGTAGTACGGTGGTTGTGTGTAGTGTGGTGCTGTGTGTAGTACGGTGGTTGTGTGTAGTGTGATGCTGTGTGTAGTGTGGTGCTGTGTGTAGTACGGTGGTTGTGTGTAGTGTGGTGCTGTGTGTGGTACGGTGGTTGTGTGTAGTGTGGTGCTGTGTGTAGTGCGGTGGTTGTGTGTAGTGCAGTGGTTGTGTGTAGTGTGGTGCTCTGTGTAGTGCGGTAGTTGTGTGTAGTGTGGTGCTCTGTGTAGTGCGGTAGTTGTGTGTAGTGTGGTGCTGTGTGTAGTGAGGTGGTTGTGTGTGGTGTGGTGGTTCGAAGGTTTGCAACCAGGCTAGAACCAGAACTGAGATGCAATGTGAGGAGATGTTGAAGCAACAGAACCTGAGGAGGTAAGAGGAGAGGACAGTTGGGGGAGGGGAGACATGATTACAATGTACAAAATCTTCAGATGAATGATAGGGACAGACTGCTTGAATTAAGAAGACTAGGAACAAGAGGATACAGGCAGAAGCTGAAAACACAAATGAGCCATAAGGATGTAAGGAAGTATTTCTTTAGTCTCAGTGTGGCTGAAAAATGGAATGACTTGGATGAGGCAGTGGCGGAGATAAACTCAATACACAGCTTCAAGAGTAGATATGACAAGACACAAGATACCAAAGTCAGTGATGTTTATCAAAGTAGTTTAAGAGAAGGAGCCAGGAGCTATCAACCCCAGCAAACAAAACTTGAGTACATTCGCATACATGCATGCACACACAGGAGCTATGAATCAACCCCTGCAACCAAAATTAGGTAAGTACACACACACACACACACACACACACGTTCCAGAGATGGGACACAGAAACAAGGGGTCACAATTGGAAGCTGAAGACTCAGATAAGTCAAAGGGATGTTAGGAAGTACTTCTTCAGCCACAGAGTTGTTAGGAAGTGGAACAGTCTGGCAAGCTATGTAGTGGAGACAGGAACCATACATAGTTTTAAGACGAGGTATGATAAAGCTCATGGAGCAGGGAGAGGGAGGACCCAGTAGCGGTGAGTGAAGAGGCGGGGCCAGGAGCTGAGTCTCGATCCCTGCAACCACAATTAGGTGAGTACACACACACACACACACACACACACACACACACACACACACACACACACACACACACACACACACACACACGCACGCACACGCTGACAGATCGCAGGAATTCCACCACAAGCCAAGTCTTGACCAGAGCCTGAAAAAATTATTTACTTTGTATATTAAAATATACCATAAATGTTTATATATGTATGGTGTGACTACTTACAAACAACATAAAAGCAAAAATGGCGAAAAAAGGAACTTAATACAAACAAATATGCAATATACATATGTACTGTAGACATTTCTGTTTAAATACACATTCACGTGCGACATATATTAACTGTGAAAGGCATCCATGTATACAAAATGACTGGCAAAAAAAAATAATAAATAAATAAACACTCAAAATTTATACTTTATTCAGGATAAACTTCTGAGCCCGGCAAAAATTCCGTGTGAGAAAGTATTGGCTGCAATGTTTTATGACGGGATGTTAAGGAATGAGCTGGTGCGAACTGACGATGAACACCAGCAGGAGGGCCTTTCAATACTTTCCATGAAGCAGCTTTTAAATATTTTACGCACCTTCACACCTACCACATATGAGAGCTTTTTTCAGACTACCCGACGGGTCATCAACTGGAAAAGACACGGGGCGGGCCAACGCTGGCGATCCACATCACTGTACTGCATTCAGACTACCGGGCAGGAAGCCTCAAAAAGTTCCCAGCTGTCGCTGTTTACTTAATAGTAATCAGGTACCTGGGTGTTAGTCAACTGTTTTGAATCGTATCCTGAGTAAGGCGAGATCTAGCAGCATGTCTCCTTACACCTGCTGCCTCTGTTCACCTAGCAGCAAATAAGTACCAGAGTGTTAGTCTCATCATTTGGATAAAGCTAAAATGCAAATGATAATGCCAATGAAGATGGGGTACTACGAACATAGTTCTATTTCCATAGTTACATTATTATTATCATAACTAAGCGCTAAACCCACAAGGGAGGTCCATAGCTACAAATATGTGATCACAATCACTTGCTGGCTAGTGACTAACTAGTTAAACTTAACTAGGTGCATACAGTCTCATCCTTTAGTCTAATGTAGCTTACCCTAGCCTAGCTCTCTGCATGATCTCATGGCCGGGAACAAATGAACACTCGTTCTGACCTTTACATGAATAGTATGCCAGACGTGCTTTCAGCAGACTTTGCCACTTCCACTGGTCTTAGAGCGCCAGGCTTCAGACATGCACTCTCACACTTCCACTGCTCTTAGAGCGCCAGGCTTCAGACATGCACTCTCACACTTCCACTGCTCTTAGAGCGCCAGGCTTCAGACATACACTCTCACACTTCCACTGCTCTTAGAGCGCCAGGCTTCAGACATGCACTCTCACACTTCTTCGTTAACAAATCTTCTCCAGCCACCTATTCAAAATTCCAGAATTACATATAGTTTTTTCCTCCAAACTCAACACCAGGTGGTACAGCAGAAGTGATAAACTGGAGAATGTTTCTTACTGGCTGAGATTATCTCACTGATTTATTTCGCTAGGAAGGCTGCCATTGTTTCCATTGTATTTCCACTCTTGAGAATTAAATATTTCTAGCGTAAAATATCAAGTTAGGGAACTTTTTATTTAAAAATGTCGGATTATATTTCATATACTAAAAATAAGCTTGTTAAAATTCATTGAGCTCCAAATTATTACTAACAAATAAGCATTGAATCTGGGACTGGCATTCAGAAGTCAGAGGTACAGAAAATTTACAACTTGTAAGGTCCGCTCTACAGGTCCAAATCCAATCATCTTCCCTTATGAGTACTGTAATAAAGAAGAATTTTCGGATGAGTGCGTGACGCATGTTGGTATACTTGTCATATCAGGTACACTTGTTACATCACATGATACATCGTGTAGCTAGGTGAAGTGTCGGTACACTTGTTATATCACATATGTAGCCATGTGTCATGTCGCACCACACATCATGCAACCACGACATAACCTGGAAAGCTGTAGAAAATACCCAATTATAAATAACGTTAGCCAAACAACAAGCAGAGCGTAAGCTCTAATTACCCAGAGTCCAATCATGCCATTACTGCCGCCCTCTTGAGCTGCTTACAGTGTGCACAACTAATTGTCAATCAACACGCTTTGAGATGGAACTTGATGATTATTGAGCTATTCTATGAAGTTCATATTTGGGTAAATCATGTGAAGCACAGTAATATTGCCTCGCTACCTGTGAGTGGTGCTTCCCGACCTTCACTAACCTTCACAGTGTTGACATTAGCAGACTCCACCGGGCATTTATTATGCAGTTGGCGCACTCTAGCTACTGCCCGCGGGGACGCTCATCACCGAGATCTTAAGTTCTATTTCCCCGTGTTTATAATGGGTAAGACCTGGCATGGTGGAACAAACACAAATGATTTACCTGCTATTTTTCTATTTATCGCTACTGTAATACATTCTCTAATACAAGATCTTCAGTGTAGTTAATTTCGAGAACTAAGAAGCGCTTTGACCTGAGTGATCATTCACCACTCTTGGCTATAAAAGATACAAAATACATACTGTCATCCAAGGTAAAATCAGCAAACAATAAAAAACTACTGGCATGAATTAAGCTTGCAACACAAAAATAACCAGAATCAGTTAAACATTAAATTGTTAGAGTAAAAAAAACAAAAAAAAATTCCGAGATACCTATGGCACTGGCACACTGGTAATTATTAAAACAGCGACATAAGCAGAAAGATCTAAGTCATAGTGGTCAACCAGTTACCGTATTTTCCGGCATATAAAGCGTGCCTTTTTCCCACAAACCCCTCAAGGAAGGCTCCTTGACGCTGGTGAGGGGCTCTTGATCTAGGGAATTGGATCTGTGCTCCAGTTCCCTGAATTAAGCCTGAATGCCTTCCATCCCCCCATAGGCGCTGTATAATCCTACGGGTTTAGTGCTTCCCCCTTGATTATAATAATAATTTTTCCCACAAAAAAGTCTTGATAAAAAATCACACTGCGCCTTATATCCTCAAGATCAGGGTCAAGGGTAGGCTTGGGGTTACGTTTTAGCGTAAAGTATGAGGGTAATTAACCCTTGAATATAATTATACTACAAGTTACAGAGAGGTTGGGGAGGAGGGGTTATTATTGCAGGTTGGGGAGGAGGGGTTATTATTGCAATCTTCATGACGAGCAGCCTTCGCCTCGGCATCTGCCTCTTTATTTCCCAGGACCCCCAACATGGCCAGGTCACCTACAGACCTACACACCCTTGTGCCGCATGTAGAGACGAACTAACCACTCTTGAGTCTTGAGAACCACAGGGTGCACAGAAACACACGGGGCCAGAGGAAATAGTATACTGGAAATCTGGGTAGACAGTGAAGAGAGATCCAGCTATGCCTGCCAAAATCCAGGAGAATAACCCCAACGAAACACCAAACATCACAGGAAGCCTCACATGAAGAGCAAAGGACTTTCCCCTGTCCTTTTCTCTTTATTTCTCCTCTGGGAAGATTATTGCCAAAGGCGGGTTACCAAGTGTACGCCAAATCTAAATTAGGTAGCGCAGGCCTAGCTTCTCACACACACACTCCGACTTTCAAGCGTCTATCGACAAGTGCCTTTGACAACTAGCAGCTAGTATACACCCGCTCTTCCATTCCTCAACCAACACAAAGTCAGCTCAGGATGACAAATTTCAACACTGTAAGCCATACTGTGTGACAGCACGTGGTAGGGAAACATAGTTAACTCTAGTTAACGTTTTGTTCCCACCGTGTAAATACAATATAGAGTAGCAGCATATTGCTTTTGTATCCATTTTGCTAAAAATAAAAAAAGAGAGAACACCTCCACTTGCTAGTCTCACTTATCCACCCCATTCGCTTCCATCTCTCCGACTCTCCCATTACCACCTGTAATCTTCTCTCCTTCACTCTCTCTTTACTGTCTCCTTCTCACTCCCATTACTTGAGAGTAACGACCTCGTAAAGAAGCACTCGATAAAGGGAAAGACAACAGGGAGAAGAAAATCAAAGACCAAAGAAAGGCATAGAGATTAAGGATATACTCAGGAAAGGGAAAGACAATGAAAAGGAATGGGTAAGAAAATGAATAAACAAATGATAAGAAACTAAAAACAAAAACAAAGGGAGAAAATGAAGCAGAAAGATAAAATGAAAGAGAAACTAATAAGGAAAGGGTAAATGAAACGGAATGGAAAAGTGAAACAAGCCAAAAATAGGAAATGAAGGAGCAATTGGAAGATGTTATAATAGTAGTGGAAAGACGGGTGTTGCAGCAACAATGGTGGTCATGGTAGTGGAAAGACGGGTGTTGAAGCAACAATGGTGGCCATGGTAGTGAAGACGGGTGTTGCAGCAACAATGGTGGCCATGGTAGCGTGAAAATGGGTGCTGAAGCAACAATGGTTTCCATGGTAGTGGAAAGTCGGGTGTTGCAGCATCATTGGTGGTCATGGTAGTGTAGAGATGGGTGTTTCAGCAACAATGGTTGCCATGGTAGTGTGAAGACAGGTGTTGCAGCAACAATGGTGGCCATGGTAGTGGAAAGACGGGTGTTGCAGCAACAGTGGTTTCCATGGTAGTAGAAAGACGGGTGTTGCAGCATCATTGGTGGTCATGGTAGTGTGGAGATGGGTGTTTCAGCAACAATGGTTGCCATGGTAGTGTGAAGACGGGTGTTGCAGCAACAATGGTGGCCATGTTAGTGTGCAGACGGGTGTTGCAGCAACAATGGTGGCCATGGTAGTGTGAAAACGGGCGTTGCAGCAACAATGGTGGCCATGGTAGTGTGACGGCGGGCGTTGCAGCAACAATGGTTGCCATGGTAGTGTGAAGAAGGGTGTTGCAGCAAGAATGATTGCCATGGTAGTGTGACGGCGGGTGTTGCAGCAAGAATGGCTGCCATGGTAGTGTGAAGACGAGTGTTGCAGCAACAATGGTGGCCATGGTAGTGTGACGGCGGGCGTTGCAGCAACAATGGTTGCCATGGTAGTGTGAAGAAGGGTGTTGCAGCAACGATGATTGCCATGGTAGTGTGACGGCGGGTGTTGCAGCAACAATGGTGGCCATGGTAGTGTGACGGTGGGTGTTGCAGCAACAATGGTTGCCATGGTAGTGACGGTGGGTGTTGCAGCAACAATGGTGGCCATGGTAGTGTGACGGTGGGTGTTGCAGCAACAATGGTGGCCATGGTAGTGTGACGGCGGGTGTTGCAGCAAGAATGGCTGCCATGGTAGTGTGAAGACGGGTGTTGCAGCAACAATGGTGGCCATGGCAGTGTGCCGGTGGGTGTTGCAGCAACAATGGTGGCCATGGTAGTGACGGTGGGTGTTGCAGCAACAATGGTGGCCATGGTAGTGTGACGGTGGGTGTTGCAGCAACAATGGTGGACATGGTAGTGTGAAGACGGGGGCCTTGATGCTGGTGAAGGAGTCTTAATCTAAGTGGAGGTGCTCTCCCTTTTCTAGGATCAACTCTGTGTACCTCGTACCCCCTATATTCCCCAGGTACAGTGTGACCACTACGGATTTAACAGTTCCCTTTAATTAATTAATTTAATAATAATAATAATAATAATGTTAATTGAGAAAGAAAATCCAGAGAGCATTTTTATATGCAATAAGATAGGGTTGGAAGACAAAAGAAGCGAGGGCAGACAACCAAGCTGCAACAATACGGGTTGGAAGACAAGAGCGGCGAGGACAGGCAACCAAGCTGCAACAACAGAGATAATTGCTTCAGTAAGAAAAACATAATACAAGTTTGAATAAGACGTAAAATTTTCTGTCTGCGTTTTAAACAGAAGTGTACTACACAACCCGCACCTTGGTGAAGGTGTAACATTGTCCATTACACCTACATACAAACATTGTCATGTTTGTATTTAGGTGTAATGGACAACTTAAGTTACCTTACCTGTGTGTGTACTCACCTAATTGTTTTTGCAGGAGTCGAGGCTCAGCTCCTGGCCCCGCCTCTTCACTGAGCGCTACTAGGTCCTATCTCTCCCTGCTCCATGAGCTTATCATACCTCGTCTTAAAGCTATGTATGGTTCCTGCCTCCACTACTGTGTGTGTGTATATGAGGGGGCCAACACTGTTATAATATTACTTATATCAGTGTGTGGTGGCCAACAATGTTATCTTACTTATATTTTTTTGCATGGTGGGACATTTGATGCTATCTTATTTATTATTTTTTTGTGGTGGACCATTTAATGTTATCGTATTTGTATTTTTTTGTGTGTGGTGAGCCATTTAATGCTATTATCTTTATATTTGTGTGGTGGAGTACTTAATGTTATTGCATTACTTGACGCTGTTCAATATCGAAATTTTTCTTTTTCACAGGTTCACTACCGCCATCATCCAGTGCTGTGAGACAGATAAAAGATGCTGTCTTCTCTCCCTCATTATCATGGGCTGAGACAGGAGATGCTGTCCTCTCACTCCATCATCATGTGCTGAGAGGCTGAGATTTGTCTTCTTCCTCCATCAACATGGCTGTGAGGCAGATAAGAGATGCTGCCGTCTCTTCCCCATCATCATAGGCTATGAGACAGATGCTGACTTCTCTCCATCATCAAGGAATATGAGATAGGAGATGTTATTCTCTCTCCTATACCATCACGTACTGTGGGAAATGGATAAGAGATTTTCTCTTTCCATTATTGTGGACTAAGAAACAAGAGATACTGTCTTCCTTGAAGCAGTCTGCTCTGTGAAAGACAACTACGAAACGAAGTTCTTTCCTCTCCCGCCTGTCAGTGAGACAGACCAAGAATATGAGCGAAGTGTTTGTCAAAGAAAAAAAATAGCTTGTGCTGCACCTTCTTGCGCGCGTGCATGCATAAGCGCACGCGCGCATGTGTGTGTGTGTGTGTGTGTGTATACTCACCTATTTGTGGTTGCAAGGGTCAATTCACAGCTTCTGACCCCGCCTCTTCACTGATCGCTACTAGGTCCTCTCTCTTCCTCCTCCATGAGCTTTATCAAACCTCGTCTTAAAACTATGTATGGTTCCACTACGTCCCTTGCCAGACTATTCCACTACCTAACTCTATCACCAAAGAAATACTTCCTAACATCCCTTTGACTCATCTGAGTCTTCAACTTCCAATTGTGACCCCTTGTTTGTGTCCCATGACTCACGAAATCGTAATGACACGATTGCAAACAAACCATACCCCGGCCGGGATTGAACCCGCGGTCAGAGTCTCAAAACTCCAGCCCGTCTAGCTGGTCTAGTGGCTAACGCGACAAGCTGGAGTTTTGAGACTCTCTGACCGCGGGTTCAATCCCGGCCGGGGTATGGTTTGTGTCCCATCTCTGGAACATCCTGTCTATGTCCACCTTGCCAATTCCTCCCAGTATTTTGTATGTCGTTATCATGTATCCTTTAACCCTCCTGTCCTCCAGTGTCGTCAGGTCAATTTCCCTTAACCTTTCTTCGTAGGACATTCCCTTTAGCACTGAAACTAGTCTTGATGCAAACCTTTGCACTTTCTCTAATTTCTTGACGTACTTGACCAGGTGTGGGTTCCAAACTGGTGCTGTATACCCCAATATGGGCCTGACGTACACGGCGTACAGAGTCTTGAACGATTCCTAACTGAGGTATCGGAACGCTATTCTCAGGTATGCCAGGCGCCCATATGTTGTAGTAGTTATCTGGTTGTTGTGTGCCTCAGAAGATGTGCTCAGCATTATACTCATCCTAAGATACTTTTCCATGAGTGAGGTTTGCAGTGTTTGGCCACCTAGCTTATACTCTGTCTGCGGCCTTCTTTACCCTTCCCCGATCTCCATGACTTTGCATCTGGCGGGGTTAAATTCAAGTAGCCAGTTGTTTCACCAGGCTTGCAGCCCGTCCAGGTCTTTTTGTAGTCCTGCCTGATCCTCATTCGATTTAATTCTCCTCATTAACTTCATATCATCTTCAAACAGGGACACTTCCGAGTCTATCCCTTCCGTCATGTCATTCACATATACCAGAAATAGCATTGGTCCAAGGACTGATCACTGTGGAACTCCGATCACACGCACCCACTCTGACACCTCGTCACGTATCATGACTCGTTGTTGCCTCCCTGTCAGGTATTCTTTGATCCACTGCAATGCCATTCCTGTTATGCATGCCTGATCCCCTAGCTTTTGCACTAATCTCTTGCGAGGAACTGTGTCGAAGGCCTTCTTGCCATCCAAGAAAATGCAATCAGCGCACCCCTCTCTTTCGTGTCTTACTTCTGTTACCTTGTTATAAAACTCCAGTAGGTTTGTGACACAGGATTTTCCTTCCCTGAATCCGTGCTGGTTGTCATTTATAAGCTTGTTTCAGTCTAAGTGCTCCACCACTCTCCTGATAATCTTCTCCATGACTTTGCATACTATAAAAGTCAGTGACGCTGGTTTGTAGTTTAATGTCTCGTGTCTGTTTCCTTTCTTAAAAAAGGGGACTACATTTGCCGTCTTCCATACCTCAGGTGTTTGCCCAGTTTCAACGGATGTGTTGAAAATTGTTGTTAGTGGCACACACAGCATCTCTGCTCCCTCTCTAAGGACCCACAGAGAGATGTCCGGTCCCACCGCCTTTGAGCTATCAAGTTCATTTAGCAGCTACTTCACCTCCTCCTCGTTTGTGTGCATCTCATCCAGCACTTGCTGGTATATCCCTTGCTGGTGTACCTCCTTATTTTGACTTCCCGGAGTCCTTTCTGTATCCACTGTAAATGCTTCCTTAAATCTCATTTTGAGCTCCTCACATACTTTTTGGTCGTTTCTCGTGAGTTCCTCACCGTCCTTCCTCAGCTTGATTACCTGGTTTTTTACTATTGTCTTCCTCCTGATGTGGCAATACAACAGCTTCGGGTTAGACTTGACTTTTGATGAAATGTCGTTTTCATACTGTCGTTGGGCCTCCCTCCTTATCTGTGCATACTCGTTTCTGGCTCTTCGATTAATCTCTATTTTTCGGGGTCCTTTGTCTTCTGTACTTTTTCCATTCTCTAGTGCACTTAGTTTTTGCCTCCCTACACCTTTCGGTAAACTAAGGGCTCGTTCTGGTTCTCCCACTATTTCTGTTCCCCTTGGGAACAAACCTCTCCTCTGCCTTCTTGCATTTTGTTGTCACATAGTCCATCATATCGTTTACCGATTTTCTTATCAATTCTCTTTCCCACTGAACATCCTGCAGGAAGTTCCTCATGCCTGTGTAGTCCCCCCCTTTTGTAGTTTGGCTTCTCCCATCCTGTTACCCTTTCCACTTGTAACTCTATGTATTCAAAGCTCAGAACCACGTGATCACTAGCTCCGAGGAGCCTTTCGTATGTGATGTCCTCTATGTCCGATCTACTCGTGTTAAATACGAGGTCCAGTCTTGCTGGTTCATCCTCACCTCTCTCTGTGGTATTGTCCCTAACATGTTGATGCATGAGGTTGTCCAGTACCACATCCATCATCTTGGCTCTCCAAGTTTCGGGACCCCCATGTGGCTCCAGTTTTTCCCAGTCAATCTCTTTGTGATTGATATCACCCATAACTAGTAACTTTGCTCTATCCGTGTGAGCTCTTCTGGTCACCTCACCTAGTGTGTCCACCATTGCTCTGTTGCTCTCTTCATATTCTTCTTTTGGCCTCCTGCAGTTCTGTGGCGGGTTTTACATCATTGCAGTGACTACCATATGTTCTCGAGACTGAATTGTACCTATGTAGTCCCTCTCGCCTATTTCGCCCATTCCTTCCATTTCCTCAAATCCCCATCGGTTTTTAATGATCAGTGCAACTTCTCCTCTTCTGCTCCCTTTATCTTTCCTCAGGATCTGATATCTGGGTGTTAAGATTGTGTCTGTTATCATCCCGGTGAGTTTCGATTCTGCGAGTGCTATGATGTCTGGAGACGTCTCCTTGATTCTTTTATACCACTCCTCACGTTTTTTTTTGTTATCCTGTCCGCATTCGTATACTAAACCTTCAACTTTTTTTCTAAAACTGTGGTCTGGAGAGAACGTTAGGGTTGGGGGAGCGGGAGACCTGGCGAGGAACTATGGAGGATTTCTGTGGGGGTGGAGTTTGTGATGAGGGAGTGGGGGCAGTGGGTACAGTGTGTGGGTTTTAAGTTAGATTGTTTGGTTGCATTGGGATTGTCGTGGTTGAGATCTTTCTGTAGGTGGTTCTGAGGTTGTATTTGCTCTTCCTCCTGAGTCTGGGTTCTCCTGCTCATGTGTGTGTGTGTGTGTGTGTGTGTGTGAGTTAGTTAGTTACCACTTTGTGTGTATGTGTGTGTGTGTATACTCACCTATTTGTGGTTGCAGGGGTCGAGTTACAGCTCCTGATACCGCCTTTTCGCTAGTCTCTACTCGGTCCACTCTCTCCCTGCTCCATGAGCTTTATCGTATTTCTTCTTCTTCTAGTGAGTGTGTGTGTTAGTGAATCAGTAAGTTATGAAACACAATATGAACTGAAATATATTTTTCTACCCACAGGTGGCTAAGATAAATATATATATATCTATGTACCCACCAGTGATTATAAACTCTGACGAGGAAGTTTTTGCTCAAAAACAGCTTACTTTTAATTAACTCTCGAACTCTGAGCAGAACAACAACACCCACGACAGTGCTGTAAAAACATGACTTGAAAATGTGTTCCTGTGCTGAAAAGTGAGCCTATATAACAATGTCAGCAACAGACAACTTCACATGTAGAGTCACTGAGGTACATCAGCCGTAGGCACAAGCCGCGTTCCACACCCTCAAAGCGGGCCGGCTGGCCGTGGGCGTGTGGGCGGTGGCAGGCGGCATGGTGGGCGTGTACGAGGTGGGCAGGTGGGGATGGACTGGACGCTCAGGAGTCGCTGACAAGAACAACAAAAGACTCAACATCCACGTCATATCTGATGGTGAGTATTACAAGTCCCATTTTCACCTGAGTGCCAACTTCAACCACTCAAAAGACAGATTTTCGTAGAATCTTCGACAATACTACTGTTGGTGGTTCTATCCAATATCACTACTGGTAATTATATCTAACATTATAAGAAGGCAAATGACTCCCGTCAACCTGAGAGACTCGGACGCTAATACATTCACGTAGGACAACCTTTACTGAAGACGTTTAGGTCCCTGAACCTTGATCACTTCAAATATTCATGCATTTGAAATGATCTAGAGCCATGGAACGATACGTCTTCAATAATGATATCATAAGTGAGTGCCTTTGTGTCCATTTCCCTCATGATATACTTAACATTGCTACTAGCACTTAAACCTAATGTCACCGCTAGTAGATACACCTAATATCACCACTAGTAGATATACCTAATATCATCTCTAGTAGATATGCTTATAATAACTCCTGATAATTGTACTTGGCACCATTCTCACTGACGTAATTAATGTTGGACGGTTTGTGGAGCCTGTCGTTATATTAACGGGGCTTATATGAATTCAACGTAAGTCGTGACAGACGACTGTCAAACGAATAAACAAGAAGAATGGACGGAGATTCGAACAGTGGTCCTGACTAGTAAAGCGCTGGACATACTACATTCAAGACCACGGTTCGAATCCCTATCCATTCTTTCGTTTACTTAAGGGTTGTTTAAAACAACATACCTACTTTATATAGCATACTCTTACCGCTTGATCTTTAAAGTGCTAAATCCTTACCAGGTAAGTGAACCTTTGATCGCTTTGAAGATGACTTTGTAATGGATCGTTACAACTGGAGACTTAAAATGTTCATCTTCTACTGATTATCTTTTGCAAAGGGTGTCTTTTTCTTGTTTACTTTTTTCTCTCACTGTACACATCTTTAAAAAATAATCTATTTCACTATACGTATATAATGTGTATTTAACTGGTTATATTTTATACTTCATGTTATACCATGCTTCACTGCTACATTATACATTTCACTGTATATATTATCTACTTTACTGGTTATATAAATCTCTTTTACCGGTCATATTATCTCTTCCAACAGTTATTTTATCTTCCACTAGTTTTCTGAACTCTTCGATTTCAACAGAAACTCTATTAAAGATTAACTTAAGGGTTACTAAAACCAGAAGCTATATTTGCATTGTAATGTGAACTTGGTACTCTACTGGACGTGCAGTGAGACGACTGGTTAAGCTCGAGACACAGTTGTCATGACTATAGCCTTTCCAAACGCCTGCTAGGCAACCCTGACATTATAGTTAATTTTAAAATAGATTTCTAGAAATATACATCTAAAACAGTACACAAAATCAAGTGCCAGAAGAGTATAAGGATAATTTCGCCTGCGAATATTCGGTTGAGAGAGAGAGAAAGAGAGAGAGAGAGACAGACAGACAGACAGATAGACAGAGACAGAGAGACAGAGAGAATTTTCTTAATCCTTTACGTCTTTGAAGGATTCTGTCCTCAAACATTCTGCCTTGAGTAATGAGAGTCGTGCGACTAATTTGTCTGGCACTATACAGCTCCGTGAGCTCTCTAAAAGGGTAAGTGTTCCTCCTCTGAGACTTGACAGAGACACATAAAGGAGTAGGAATGCCCGAGGAAGTGGTGGGTCACTTAAATGTAAATGAAATTCGTCATGCCTCTCGAACACTTAGATATTTACTTTCAAAGTCAGCAGCTGGTTCTCTGCGTGAAGCCTAAAAAGGTAGTCAAAGAGACACTGGCGTGAAGGTAGTATATTGATGCCGACACTATGGATGAAAGGACACAGGATGGCTGTAATGGATACGTTTCGGTACTACGACCTCGATCGAGCCAAATGAGGTCCGAAACGTACGCACTTGAGCCTTTTCATCCACATTGGGGTGAGGCAAGGTTAGGTTAGGTTAGGTAGATTTGTCAGGAAACTGGACAAGTGTTTCCTGACATGGGTCTTAGCCACACGATGACCCGCAGCTGCAGCTTTGGTCATCTGAATGAGGCCTTCCGCTGGCTTACCGGTTCACCCCTTTAAAAATTATGGTTATAATTACAACCATTAGATCCTCTGCTGGTGAGAGGGCTGGCGCTGCTATTTGTCTGACTAATTTCACCTCTCCAACCCGTCATCACCCAAAAAAAAAACAAAAAAAAAAAAACGAACCTACTTAACATGTGTATCTGCTGTAATACTCCACTATTCTGTTTGCTTTGAGACAATCATCCTACCTGTACTCATCTAATTGTGGTTGCCGGGGTCGAAACTGTGTGTGTGTGTGTGTGTGTGTGTGTGTGTACTCGCCTATTTGTAGTTGCAGGGGTCGAGTCATAGCTCCGGGCTCCGCCTCTTCGCTTATTGCTACTAGGTCCTCTCTCTCCCTGCCCCATGAGCTTTATCATACCCCGCCTTAAAACTATGTATGGCTCCCGCCTGCACTAAGTCACTTTCTAGGCTATTCCACGGCCTGACTACTCTATGACTGAAGAAATACTTCCTAAAATCCCTTTGATTCATCTGAGTCTTCAACTTCCAATTGTGACCTCTTGTGTCTGTGTCCCATCTCTGGAACATCCCGTCTTTGTCCACCTTGTCTATTCCGCGCAGTATTTTATATGTCGTTATCATATCTCCCCTGACCCTCCTGTGTGTGTGTGTGTGTGTGTGTGTGTGTGTGTGTGTGTGTGTGTGTGTGTGTGTGTGTGTGTGTGTGTGTGTGTGTGTGTGTGTATGTGTATATGTGTGTACGTGAGCACGTGTGTGAGTGTGTCAGCATGAGTGCTTACCACTCAAAATAGGACGTTCTTAATGAACAAGATGAGGTGGTATTCGTCTCCTCCTCCTCAGCTGGATATGGATACTCTCTGTTGAGCCTCCCTCCAACCTGGAAGTGCTCATTACCGATGTAATTTATAACTAAGACTCTTACGGTGTTATGGAAGCATCAAGATCCACAACCTTTGCGTAGTTGTGCACAGTTTTTTCTGTTATTCCACGACACGGGAAGAAGCGACCTGATCATCACTTCCTGAATCAACAGTCATAACGTTTGCTAGTATCCTAGGAAAATTCATAAGTAATCACCTACTGTAGGGAATTTCCTGCCACTTTTTTTCTGGAAACATCCCCCATGATTTTATAAAAAAAAATCCAGCTTAATATCATTGAGTACATTTAATCGTTTGAAGCCCATGTAAAAACAATTAAATGTTCGTCTCTGTGAACTACGAGAAACTCTGTAGGTTTACATTTCAATAAGTAGGGTGTCGTTCAATGACATGGGGCGAGTTTCATTTATTCCCATCAGAACCTAGAGTGAAGTGAGCCAAGTGGCCACTCGAAGTCTATTAAACAGAGTTTTAATTAAGTACTGGGTCTGAAAGAAAACTGATCTTCCCTGTCAGTTATTTACCCATTTGCTGGCAAGTGACGTAGCCTCTGAAAAGGTCATTTATATTCTGAATGTGACTAGTGACTTAAAGGCACTAAAATTAGTGGTAGTTTTGGTAAGACATGTGGGAGAGTTTGGTTAATGTCGACTGCCTGCCTCTCATCACCAGGCAGTAACTGGGTGGCATAACACACCCACATGACAAAATAAAACATCAGCTAAGAAAAGCAGTGTAAATTTGAGCCTACCACCGAGGCTTTCAGCAGTTTATGATACTCATCAGAGTTAGGGGAAAATACAAACAAAACACAGTAAACCTTTGTTAATTAAAACGACGTTATCAGGTTATCTTGATGAAGCTTCCCTTCAGCCAAATGTGGTTACAACGAAGAATTACGCTGTTTTGTGCACCTTTTCATCTGCTTGTCGGTTGACTGTCTCTTGTTGTTCTTGTGTCTGGAAGTAACTTGGGCGTTAATCAACCCTTGTGGATTTCGTCTGGTGGAAAAATGCCGAAAACAAATAGAAACACTGAAGGATGAAGGAAGGAGAAAGCATGATTCTGTTGCTGTAACTACAATAACGTAAGAAGTAATCAAACTGACAGTTAATAGTCATCGTACCTTTTTTTTAACACTCGAGGTCCTTCCGAAATTTAAAGAATTCTGTAACAAGATTCAAAATCAATTAACATAAGTGATTACTACTATACAGTACCAACTTGACGTATCCACTTAGGTAGCAGCAATGAGCATGCGTTTCTAATAGAAGTTTCACTTCTAGTATTGCTAACTACTTATTTTTGGTCAGGTGGATGAGCAGCCTTCAACTATAGTATACCATCAGGCAATAATACTGTGGAACCTCGGTGTTTGAACCTAGACCTCGAACAAACCTGTGTTCGAACAATTTTGTTCAGAGAAAATGACCCGGTCTTTGAACGTTTTTCTGAAGTCCTAACGCGCTGACTTGTTTAAAATTCCGTTGCAAAAAAAATTTACATTAAAGCCTTGTTTCAAAAGTGCGTTGAAGTGACCTCTGACACTGACCTAACTCTCAGAGACTTTTGGAAGTCATTTCAACATCCTCCAGTGTGTGAGGATGATGAGATTAAGTGTGAGGATGATAATTAAATCCTGGGAAATACTCTTTCAGACATCGAACTTTTCGCAGTTCAAACACCACCTAGTAACCAACTGAGTTCAAACACTGGGGTTCCACTGTAATGCCAGCTCAGTCAATATCAGCAGCTGCGCATCTCTTCTTGGTGTATGAATACCTAACTAACAGTACCTCATATACACGGGGTGTCCCACAACAGAACATCTTAATAACAGACAGTATCTACAGTAACTGTTGCTAAGAAAGTCAAGTGGGTGACTAACGAAACAAACATAATTATTTGACTTGGGCTGTTTTAGTGTGCACGGTGGGTCCCCGTTTTCTGTTCTCACGCCAAAACATTTTATTGCCTTTATCTTATACTTCAAATAGATATTGTGCTGCAATAATTAGTTAATTTTATTTGATAGAGCAAAATCTAACCTAACCAAGTCAAATCTAACCTAACCTAAATAAATGAAAAAGAAAAATTTGCTGCAAAACCATATGTGACTTTGCGAGGATGAGTTACCAACACGCTAGAACTCCATGTACTGCCTCGTTGAAAGAAATCATTGGGAGTGTAGCTCTCAAATCAATACTTCCGACTCAAACAGCGGATGGGAGCAACACCCACTAATTCACGTTGTGATGGCAGGTCTCCTGAAAGACTTGTAACATGTAGAATCGCAGTTTGTGACCATTGATAACATTACCAAGTTCAACTGGCGAAGGAGCTGAGATTAGCTTACTGAAGCTAACATTTTTGAGTGGGTGGCGTGGAGAATATCGCAACTGCATATCCCCCCGGTTCGAGCCTACGTAAGTCCCTCGTGCTTTCACAGACTCCAAACGTAAGACTGCCCTCCCCCCACACTACCGGTATGTTTACCATTATTACGTTAATAGCTGGAAGTAACAGCGAAATGGGACGTGTTTCCTTCACGGCGTCATAAAATATAAAGTTGAAAAGGAAGAAATGTAATAAATACTGGCAAGTATCTGGAAGTCGCTCTCCCATAACCTGACCCCGGATAACTTACCTAACTTGTGTAATGTAACATGGCCCCCTTTCATTTATCCTCACATTAGTGAAGTTATTATTATTATTATTCTTAGCAGTAGCAGTAGTAGTAGAGGTAGCAGAGTAGCAGCAACAGTAACAATGGTGGATGATGGCTGGTTGGTTGTGGGTTGTGGTGCGTCGTGATCTTCCTATCACTTGAGTCAGTGATAATAATATTTATCTTTTTAATATTATCTGCGTCACAAACTTACTGGCAGATCATCTTCCATTTTCAGAATTCATTCCTAAACGAATTAATAAAGAAATAGTTAGCTACAATTTTCTCTTTGTAGTTGGATTACAGAACTTGACATCCTCACCACCTCCCTAATTCACTCTACCTACTCTTTCAATTTCTGTCCTCTTTATAATTCTCACACACAATTTACACCACACTACCACTATACAGAAAAGGCATAACGTGTATAAATTTACTTATCCAATGCCACATTCATGGACTGGTGCGATGCACCTGTCAGCTTGAAAGCCTCAACGGCTGGAAAATGTTATTTTATATAAGACTGAGGACATATCGGAAAAGTCTTAACTGCCTGTGGCAGGTGTTAGGCTGAACGTTACTTTATGAGTCGAATATGATCGCACAGTGTTCCTTTACTGTCCATAAAGTAGTGGTATGTAGACACTTAAGGGTAAAAAAACTATATATATATATATATATATATATATATATATATATATATATATATATACCTGGTTACATGGAGGTTATTCCGGGGATCAACGCCCCCGCAGCCCGGTCCATGACCAGGCCTCCCGGTGGATCTGGCCTGATCAACCAGGCTGTTACTGCTGGCCAAACGTAGTCCAACGTACGAGCCACAGCCCGGCTGATCCGGCACTGACTTAGGAATCTGTCCAGCTCTCTCTTGAAGGCAGCCAAGGGTTTATTGGTAATTCCCCTAATGCTTGATGGGAGGCTGTTGAACAGTCTGGGCCCCGGACACTTATGGTGTTTTCTCTTAGTGTACCAATGGCGCCCCTACTTTTAAGTGGGGGTAATCTGCATCGCCTGCCCAGTCTTATACTTTCGTAGGGAGTGATTTCTGTGTGCAGATTAGAGACCATTCCTTCCAAGTCAAGTGCTTCCAAGCGTTCCCGGTAGTTAAGGTGCTTGACAGAACTTACACGTGCAGTAAAGCATCTCTGTACACTCTCTAGATCTGCAATTTCACCTGCTTTGAATGGAGATGTTAATGTACAGCAGTATTCCAGCTTAGAGAGAACAAGTGATTTGGCTTGGCATCTCTCGTTTTGAACGTTCTCATTATCCATCCTATCATTTTCTTTGCACTTGTGATCGTGGCATTGTTGTGATCCTTGAAAGTGAGATACTCAGACATTACTACTCCCAGGTCCCTTACATTATTTTTCCGCTCTATTGTATGGCCGGAGTCAGTAGTATACTCTGTTCTAGTTATTATCTCCTCCAGTTTTCCATAACGGAGTAGTTGGAATTTGTCCTCATTGAACATCATATTGTTTTCCGTTGCCCACTGGAAAACTTTGTTTATATCTTCTTGGAGGTTAACCGCGTCCTCAGCAAATGACAGCCTCATGCAGATCCTAGTATCATCCGCAAAGGATGATACGGTGCTGTGGTGTATATATCTGTCTATGTCTGATATGAGGATGAGGGATAAGATGGGGGCGAGTACTGTGCCTTGTGGAACAGAGCTCTTCACTACGGCAGCCTCCGATTTAACGATTTCCCAGTTATTCCTTTAGCACGTATTTTGTGCGCTATTACGCCATGATCGCATTTGTCAAACGCTTTTGCAAAGTCTGTGTAAATTACATCTGCATTCTGATTTTCTTCCAGTTCATCCAAGGCCATATCATATATATATATATATATATATATATATATATATATATATATATATATATATATATATATATATATATATATATATATATATATATATATATATATATATAATATATATATATATATATATATATATATATATATATATATATATATATATATATATATATATAATATATATATATATATATATAATATATATATATATATAATATATATATATATAATATATATATATATATATATATATTATGTATGTATATATGTATGTATATATGTATATATGTATATATGTATGTATATATGTATATATGTATATATATATAATATATATATATAAATATATATAAATAAATATATATATATATATATATATATATATATATAAATATATATATAATATATAAATATATATATAATATATAAATAAATATATATATAATATATAAATATATATATATATAATAATATATATAAATATATATATAATATATAAATATATATATAAATATAAATATATATATATATAATATATAAATATATATATATATATATAAATATAAATATATATATATATATATATATATATATATATATATATATAAATATATATATATATATATATATATATATATATATATATATATATATATATATATATATATATATATATATATATATATATATATATATATATATATAATGTCGTGCCGAATATGTAAAACTGGTCAATTAGCAAGAACTTATTTAAAATTAAGTCCTTTCTAAAATTTTGTCTTATACGTTTAAAGATATATTTTTTTCATTAATGTTAATGTAAAAAAATTTTAATTTTGCACCAAAAGAATTTTAGAAAACTTACCTAACCTTATCATAACAAGAACAATTTATTTTAGCCTAACCCAACTAAATACATTTTAGATTTGTTTACAGTAACTTAATACTAAACACAGAGAAATATATTTTTTCCTTAGGTTCAGAATGATTTTGGCGAAATTATTGCATACACAAATTTTCACTTGTCCTATATGGTAAGATGATTGTTGCTATTTAAGCCAAGATCGCAAATTCTGCCTATTCGGCACGACACATATATATATATATATATATATATATATATATATATATATATATATATATATATATATATGTGTGTGTGTGTGTGTGTGTGTGTGTGTGTGTGTGTGTGTGTGTGTGTGTGTGTGTGTGTGTGTGTGTGTGTGTGTGTGTGTGCGTGTGAATCTTATGTCGATCGAGGATCGACATAAGATTCACCTCAAAAAAGTGACGATTCCTGTTGAAGAAGGAGGAAGAGGGCCAAACACCCACGTCCTGCTGAACCCTGTATAACTTCCTTAAAGACACCTGTGGATGTGGACCATGAGGTAACTTTAAGACAAAAGTCTGCTGTATAGTGGGCTCGCTACAGCAGCCTTGGCCTTCGCATCCACCCGTTCACTTCCTAGGAGAAAGAAAGGCCCGGGCACCAACCTTCACTGGACACCTGGTGCAGCGTGTGAAGATAAGCCAATGTCGACACACTATGTGAGACGAACGTTATAGGTAACAGAAGTGTCCATTTTGTGGAGAAAACTTTGTGAATAATAATTCCAATACTTTATTATTATTATTATTATTATTATTGTGGAACGATAAACAGGTATGGGTCATTCAGCGAAAAGAATGGTGAAGGTTCGAACTTCCGTCCGCTAATTGCCTGAATCACAGGGTGGAAACGTGAGAGTTCGTGTCTGGAACCAGACTGGTGCCAATCTGGTGCCAATCTAGTACCAGATTGATACCAGTCTGGTACCAGTTGATCACAAAGGAGTTTTACGACAATTAAATGCGTGTCAGGAACACCTGGGATGTCTGACAGCATTATCCTTACCTAATCCTCGGTTATCCTTCAAGGGATGCTGCTGATGGGATCTTCATCCAAGAAACTGGAGCTACCCTCCTCCCCGTTTCTTTGCATCAAACCTAATTATTTCTTGCCGGGATACTTTCTTTATAATAATAATAAAATAAAAATAGTAATAAAATAATAGAGTAATAATATAATAATAATGATAAAGTAATATAACATTTATAATAAAAGAATAAGAAGCATCACCTACAATCTTTCTCAAAGTCGAAAATCAATGTATAACCCAATAGGATTTCGAATAACTGGCGTCTATATTGCGTTTTCGTAATTCGTGCTGAATTACCTCATCTGCACATAATAATTACACCCAAGATGCAGATTACGCCACATTTACGCTAATAATCTGGGTAATTTTGTTGCGCTGGATGGAGATAATTATCCCCAGATGTCTGACTCTCAGGACACAGGGTAATTAGATGAGTAAACACCAAGAGACTAATTTACCTCACTAAGAAATTACTGTAACACACGAATGGGGGAGATACAACTAAGTGTGTATTTCTCAATACACTAAGAGGTGTATATCTTTGTTTTCATCCAGAGGCAAAACTCGAGATTCTCCCCGGAGCTGTTTTTATTTTCTTCTCCTACCGTGTATATGTAAGTCACGAACGAATGAGTAAAACTTGCGATTTTGGCTTAAATAGCAACTCTCTTCTTGCCGTATAAGGCAAGCGAAAATTTGTGTATTCAATAACTTCGCAAAAATTATTCTGAGCTAACGAAAAAATAAAATATGTGTTTGTTTATTATTAAATTACTGTAAACTTATATAAAATATAATTATATTAATATTGGTAGAATTACCGACTATGTTAAGCAAAAGGACACAAATGCAACTAATGTGACATTTTATTGTGGCAACGTTTCGCTCTCCAGGAGCTTTGTCAAGCCGTTACAAACAATACATGGACAAAGAGGGGTATATATAGGCTTTGAGTGAGGTGTAGTACAAGTAGAGGTAGTAGTAGTAGTATACATGTGGTGGAAAAGTCAGCTGGTGCATGAGAAAGGTTACAAAAGCTATGGCTTGGGTAGCATAAAATATAAAAAAAAAAAATAAAAAATATTTAGTTGGATTAGGCTAAATTAAATTGTGCTTGTTATAATAAGGTTAGGTAAATTTTCTAAGGTTCTTTTGGTAAAAAATAAATTTTTACATTAACATAAATGAAATTTTTTTTAAACGAGTTCTTGCTAATTGATCAATTTTACCTATTCGGCACTATATATATATATATATATATATATATATATATATATATATATATATATATATATATATATATATATATATATATATATATATATATATATATATATATATATATATATATAGATATATATAATGTCCCTGGCGGACGAAACGTTTTAACAACATCCCATTAACTGCATATGGTCTTATATTTTGTCATTGATATACAAACTACCAAGGTACTCTATATCTCAATGTGTACACACAGAGTCGTATATGTTCCACTATAATTACTCCCAAGAAGTCTTTCAGTGCATATACACTGAAACTCAACTCTTTATTTTATCGGTTCAAGTATTCTTGAACGGATGGTTGGTTCTCTCTCTTCTAACACTGCCTTTGTTCGCCAGTACATTCTTAGTGTGTATTAATACTGTAACTTTGAAAATTAATTTTCTTAATCGCCCCCTTTCTACGTTTCCCTACTGGTTCTTATAATTGATGAAATGAAGAATCAAACACATGTGCAACATCTGGGTATCATTATTTGTAGACGTTTCGCCATCCAGTAGCATTATCAATATAATCCAAGAATATAATGTGAGGAATGTAGAATTATATACAAAAGATGAGGTAATCAGTCCCTCAGATACCCAGATGTTGCACAAGTGTCTAATTCTTCATCTTGTCGGTACTGTATACCATTCACATACATCTTAAAATTGACAGTATCCTCGTCGCCCTAATGAAGTCTCTCAGCTGAAACTGGCAGATTTCAACACTATGTAACCGTCCTGTGTAGTGGAATAGCTAGCTTTAGTTCCCACTATGTAGCTATCATACAGTATAGGGTAACAGCACAATGCTGCTGTATCCAATTTTACTAATTACAACAAAGCTCCCTCCTATCTCTTTACCTCCTCGTCCTGTACTCTCTCTTTACGCACGTGCGCTTTCTCATGCTTTAGCTCTTTCTCCTCCCTCCACTGACACTCATTTATCTTTATTTGCAATTTCTCTCACAAAGCCTCTCACGCGACGAGTGTATTCCCTCCCCCGAGACACAAGAAAACAAGAAAACTAAATGCCTTTAAGTTTTTTTTACCTCTTGAAGAATCCCAGATGCTCAGATTTTACGACGTGTGGCAACTGTAATTTATAGAATCCTAAAATATGGAAGAACATCTGTAGTGTCTGAAATCCTTCAGTGGTATGAGGTACTAAAAGTCTGGAATCTTTCAGTGGTGTGAGGTACTAAAAGTCTGGAATCTTTCAGTAGTGTGAGGTACAAAAAGTCTGGAATCTTTCAGTGGTGTGAGATACTAAAAGTCTGGAATTTTTCAGTGCGAGGTACTAGGAGTCTGAAATCTTTCAGTGCGAGGTACTAGGAGTCTGGAATCTTTCAGTGTGAGGTACTCGGAGTCTGAAATCTTTCAGTGCGAGGTACTAGGAGTCTGAAATCTTTCAGTGCGAGGTACTAGGAGTCTGGAATCTTTCAGTGTGAGGTACTAGGAGTCTGAAATCTTTCAGTGTGAGGTACTAGGAGTCTGAAATCTTTCAGTGTGAGGTACTAGGAGTTACTAGCAATCTTGAAGCCTTCAGTGCCGTAAAGAAATGGCAGTATCTGGAATCCTTCAGTGGTGTGAGGAACTGACAATGAGGAGTCACTGTACTATGAGGAACCGACAATGAGGAGTCACTGTACTATAAGGAACCGACAATGAGGAGTCACTGTACTATGAGGAACCGACAATGAGGAGTCACTGTACTATGAGGAACCGACAATGAGGAGTCACTGTACTATGAGGAACCGACAATGAGTAGTCACTGTACTGTGAAGAAGTGACAATGAGGAGTCACTGTACTGTGAAGAACCGACAATGAGAAGTCATTGCACTGTGAGGAAGTGACAACGAGGAGTCACTGTACTGTGAGGAACTGACAATTGGGAATCCCACACTGCCATGAAAAACTGGCAGTTTCTGGAACCCTTCAGTGTCAAGAAGAATTAGTAGTGTGGCTCCCTTCAGTGCCATGAAGAATTAGTAGTGTGGCTCCCTTCAGTGCCATGAAGAATTAGTATTGTGGCACCCTTCAGTGTCATGAAGAATTAGTAGTGTGGCTCCCTTCAGTGCCATGAGGAATTAGTATTGTGGCTCCCTTCAGTGCCATGAAGAATTAGTATTGTGGCTCCCTTCAGCGCCATGAAGAATTAGTATTGTGGCACCCTTCAGTGCCAT
>NC_091319.1:14125669-14135669 GCF_038502225.1 Cherax quadricarinatus | reverse complement strand
CACACACACCCACCCACACCCACACACACCCCCCCACACACCCCCCCACACACACACCCACACACCCACACCCACACACAACCACACACCCACACACACCCACACACACACACACCCCCACACACACGCACAAGCCACAGTTCCTCCTCTACCTCCCCCCCCCACACTCTGACATATACAATACTAACCTAACATACAGAATTACATAGGTTTCCCACTCTGAGGCAATCAGGATAAAACAAAAATGGGTTGCCAGAGAGCAACAAGAAAACCCAAGGGACAGGAGGAGGAAACTGCAAAGGAAGATTGGGCAGCAGAGCTCAAAAAAAGGGAACAAGAATGGGAAAAGAAACTAGAATAACTTAGCATGAGAATGGAAGAGAGGATAGACATGGAAAGCAGGAAGTGGGAGGTGAAAGTCAAAGCACCAGAGGCCAGGATACAGAGTTTAGAAGAGGAACTGGAAAATCTGAAACAGCCTAAAGAACTAAAGAACATTTTGGAATTGACAACAGAGACCGCTACCTCAGCCACAAATAAGGGGACTGTAGGGAAAGAAGGAGCAAAACTGCATGTAGAAGCTCTATCAGTGGAGACTGTAGTAAATGAAAGAGCTAAGCTATATGTGGAGGCCCTAAAAGACCACAACAGAGCCCAGGGAAAGCCGAGAAGGGAAAATGACAGGCCACTGAGCCCATGTACAGTAGCTAGTGAAACTGAAGAAAGGAAAGCTGCAATGGAGGAAATCAAATTGAATGAGGGGATACACAGGGATATGCAGTGGGAGAATGAAAGGGTGAGGTCAGTCTTTGTGTATGGGCTACAGGAAGTTGAAGGGGAAACATATGAAGCAAGAAAACAAGGGGAAAAAAGCAATTGAAAGCATCATGAAAGTAATCGGAGAAAGACGACATGACCCAGCTGGAAAATTTTCGGAGAATAGGGGGGTTTGTAAAAAAAAGAACCCGGCCAGTGAAAGTGACCTTCAAGGCAGAATCGACTTGGAACAGGATACTGCAGGAGAAAGCACGATTAAGGGACATGCCGGCATACAGGAAGGTGTATCTCGACCGCGACAGAACACAAGACGAAAGGCGGAAACTGAGAGAGATGGTACAAAGGCGAAAGGAGGAAAGAGAGGGGATGGAGAAGACAGACAGGAGATCCCAGACACAGGAAGAAGATCAAATACAACCTCCCTCACAGCTTCCTATAGAAGCCTCCCAACCAGGTCAACCCCAGTGCAGCCAAACACTCTAAACCAAAACACCCATGCCATATCCAATGCCCCCACCCACTACATTACAAACTCCACCCCCACAGCAACCACCCATAGTTCCGTATCAGGTCTCCCACTTCCCCAACCCCAATACACCTCCCAGACCACAGTCTTAGAAAAGAAGTTGAAGGTATGGTATACAAATGCAGATGGAATAACAAATAAGTATGAGGAGTGGCACGAAAGAATCAAGGAGACATCCCCAGACATAATAGCACTCACAGAAACAAAACTCACCAGAATAATAACAGATTCAATCTTTCCACCCGGATATCAAATCCTCAGGAAAGACAGAGGGAGGAGAGGGGGAGGAGGAGTTGCACTGATCATTAAAAGCCAGTGGGGTTTTGAGAAAATGGAAGGAATGGATGGCACGGGTGAAAGGGACTACTTAGTAGGAACAATCCAGTCTGAGGGACATAAGGTGATAATTGCAGTAATGTACAATACGATGAGAGCAACAGAGCCATGGTCGACACACTAGCCGAGGTGGCCAGGAGAGCACACGTGGGGGGAGCAAAGTTACTAGTTATGGGTGATTTCAATCACAAGGAGATTGACTGGGAAAACCTGGAGCCCCATGGGGGTTCCGAAACATGGAGAGCCAAGATGATGGATGTAGTACTGGAAAACCTCATGCATCAACATGTTAGAGACACTACCAGAGAGAGAGGAGAAGATGAACCAGCAAGACTGGACCTTGTATTCACCTTGAGTAGTTTAGACATCGAGGATATTTTGTATGAAAGGCCCCTGGGAGCTAGTGATCATGTGGTTCTGTGCTTCGACTACATAGTTGAGCTCCAAGTGGAGAGAGTAGCAGGAATAGGGTGGGAAAAAACAAACTACAAAAGGGGGAACTACTCAGGCATGAGGAACTTCCTTCAAAACATTCAGTGGGAGAGGGAACTGACAGGAAAACCAGTACAAGAAATGATGGACTATGTGGCAACAAAATGCAAGGAGGCAGAGGAGAGGTTTGTTCCCAAGAGAAACAGAAATAATGGGAAGAACAGAACGAGTCCTTGGTTCACCCAAAGGTGTAGGGAGGCAAAAACTAGGTGTACTAGAGAATGGAAAAGGTACAGAAGACAGAGAACTCAGGAAAATAAAGAGATTAGCCGAAGAGCCAGAAATGAATATGCACAGATAAGAAGGGAGGCTCAGCGACAATATGAAAATGACATAGCATTGAAAGTCAAGACTGACCCGAAGCTGTTGTACAGCCACATCAGGAGGAAAACAACAGTCAAGGACCAGGTAATCAGACTGAGGAAGGGTGATGGGGAATTCACAAGCAACGACCGAGAGGTATGTCAGGAGCTCAACACGAGATTTAAAGAAGTATTTAAAGTGGAAACCAGTAGGACTCCAGGAAATCAGAACAGGGGGGTACACCAGCAAGTGCTGGATGAGGTACATATAACCAAGGAGGAAGTGAAGAAGCTGCTATGCGAACTTGACACCTCAAAGACGGTGGGGCCAGACAACATCTCTCTGTGGGTCCTTAAAGAGGGAGCAGAGATATTGTGTGTGCCATTAACAAAGATCTTCAACACATCATTTGAAACTGGGCAACTCCCTGAGGTATGGAAGATGGCAAATGTAGTCCCAATTTTTAAAAAGGGAGACAGACATGAGGCACTAAACTACAGACCTGTATCACTAACGTGTATAGTATGCAAGGTCATGGAGAAGATCAGGAGGAGAGTGGTGGAGCACCTGGAAAGAAACAAGTGTATAATTGACAACCAGCATGGTTTCAGGGAAGGAAAATCCTGTGTCACAAACCTACTAGAGTTTTATGACAAGGTGACAGAAGACAAGAGAGAGAGGGGTGGATCGACTGCATTTTTTTGGACTGCAAAAAGGCCTTCGACACAGTTCCTCACAAGAGGTCACTGAAAAAGCTAGAAGATCAGGCACACATAACAGGAAAGGCACTGCAATGGATCAGAGAATACCTGACAGGGAGGCAACAACGAGTCATGGTACGTGACGAGGTGTCAGAGTGGGCGCTTGTGACAAGCGGGGTTCCACAGGGGTCAGTCCTAGGACCTGTGCTGTTCTTGGTATATGTGAACGATATAACGGAAGGGATAGACTCAGAAGTGTCCTTGTTTGCAGATGATGTGAAGTTAATGAGAAGAATCAAATCGGATGAGGATCAGGCAGGACTACAAAGAGACCTGGACAGGCTACAAGCCTGGTCCAGCAACTGGCTCCTTGAGTTTAACCCTGCCAAATGCAAAGTCATGAAGATTGGGGAAGGGCAAAGAAGACCGCAGACACAATATAGTTTAGATGGCCAAAGACTGCAAACCTCACTCAAGGAAAAAGATCTGGGGGTGAGTATAATACCGAGCATATCTCCTGAGGCACACATAAATCAGATAACTGCTGCAGCATACGGGCGCCTGGCAAACCTACGGATAGCGTTCCGATACCTCAGTAAGGAGTCGTTCAAGACACTGTATACCATTTACGTCAGGCCCATACTGGAGTATGCAGCACCAGTTTGGAATCCACACCTAGTCAAGCACGTCAAGAAATTAGAGAAAGTGCAAAGGTTTGCAACAAGACTAGTCCCAGAACTACGGGGATTGTCCTACGAAGAAAGGTTGAGGGAAATCGGCCTGACGACACTGGAGGACAGGAGGGTCAGGGGAGACATGATAACGACATATAAAATACTGCGCGGAATAGACAAGGTGGACAAAGACAGGATGTTCCAGAGATGGGACACAGACACAAAAGGTCACAATTGGAAGTTGAAGACTCAGATGAATCAAAGGGATGTTAGGAAGTATTTCTTCAGTCATAGAGTAGTCAAGTCGTGGAATAGTCTAGAAAGTGAAGTAGTGGAGGCAGGAACCATACATAGTTTTAAGGCGAGGTATGATCAAGCTCATGGAGCAGGGAGAGAGAGGACCTAGTAGCAATCAGTGAAGAGGCGGGGCCAGGAGCTATGAATCGACCCCTGCAACCACAAATAGGTGAGTACAAATAGGCGAGTACACACACGCACACACACAGGACCTCAGGGTGAGCTTAGTAGCTGAATAACTTCTTTAGAATAGGCTCATCTGGCAAATTTACGATGCGCTCTAAGTCTAAAGAATCTAAAAGAATCATTCGCGATACTAAGACATACGCCAGACCCATAACGGAGCATAAAGCACGTCATGAAACTAAAAAAAGTGCAGAGGTTTGCAACAAGGTTAGTCCTAACGATATGGGGTATGAGCTCTAAGGAAGAGATTAAAGGAACTTAACCTAATGACATCGGAAGGAATAAGGTCAACAGAAAAACAAAACACTTGGAAGAACCAATATGGAGGACAGGGTACAACTGGAAGTTAAAAACACAGATAAGTCACATGGATGTCAGGAAGTATGTTTTGATATCCACGTGGCTGATACATCTTATGATTACGATGTCAGCCTATAAATTTAGGTTCTACAGATGCACATTCGCCACTTTACTAACACTGTTATTATTACAAACCGTAGGGGTCATACAGGGGAATGAGAGGCATTATGGTTCGAGGGGAGGAAGGGAAATGGCAGGTTTAATTCCTCACCGGCCTCAAGGTACCTTCCTAGAGGGAAACTTCAATATTAAATTTGGAATTGTTGTATTCCAAGCAACAGCTGGATAATGATTCTCCTAGTCAGTCTCATTCGTGTCGAAGGGGATTGCGGTACTACTGACCCTACCTACCTACTTATTATTAATTATTAAACCTAACGAACTAACCAAAACAACAGGACATATACCGAAAGGTGAAACTGTTCAGTTTTTTAAACACATCGTACTTCATTTCAAACACTGTCTCACAGAAGTGTGCGTCTGACATCACAGTTCAGATGTCTCTTTGAACTGCAGCATCTGGAGTTTATCTGGAGAGAGTTCCGGGGGTCAACGCCCCCGCGGCCCGGTCTGTGACCAGGCCTCCTTAGGTCAGTGTCCCAGGATGCGTCCCACACCAGTCGACTAACACCCAGGTACCCATTTTACTGATGGGGAACATAGACAACAGGTGGAAAGAAACACGTCCAATGTTTCTACTCTGGCTGGGAATCGAACCCAGGCCCTCACCGTGTGAAGCACCACCAGGCCACCAGAGCATCCGCACTCCTCCTCCAGAGCGCAGGGACTATACTTCCCACTTCAGAAACTCAAAGTCCGGCTAACTAGTTTCCCTGAATCCCTTCATAAAAAGTTACCTTGCTCACACTCAAAGAGCACATTAAATCATAAAAACCATTTGCCTCGACTCCTATCTAACACAAGTTCTGTGTACATCAATGAATACGCTGATTTTCATCAAGGACTAAAATACATTAAAGTTTATGACAATTTTAACGCCTTAACCTTTAAGTAAGTAAAACAATCACAGGCTATATATTCTGAGAGGTTTATTTCCCAGCGTGAATGCTCTTGCTTTATCCTTAACTGTGTCAGGTATTTCAATATACACAAAGTTAAGAAACAATTGCTGCGCTAATGATAAGCCGATTATTATTATAATTATTATTAATGTGTCAAGGTTAATTGTAATAACACGAATGCAAACAAACCACTGTGCGGGTGGGGTTAGAACCCTGGAGTTTTACAACCTACTTGCCATGGGTTCTAACCCCACCCGTACCGTGGTTTGTAAAGGCTAAATCCACAAAACTATACAACTTCTGGGAAATGGAAGTTAATCGAAGTGAAGGGAGGATAACCCCCATTCTCTGAATCACGAGCCCTTCACCAGCATGAAGGCACACCCTCCTTAACGGCCATTATTTGTGAAACACAAGAAATTTAGCCTGAGAGACTAAATGCCAGCGTACAACTCCTTGACGGTCCAAGACCTCACAAAAATTATTTCCCCCCACTCTTTCTAGTGGCAGCTTCAAGCCTCACCTCTTCACTAGGGCAACAAGCCAGTTTCTCGTGTTTTGTTGCCCCCAGCCAACTCTCAGTGCTTTAATTCGCTCCTTCTCCATTAATTTCGGGCTGAGAAAAACATTTGCCCTCTTTTCCAGATTTGTGAAAAACGAAACTATCAGGTTTTCTTTTATTTTTTTCCATTTTCCCCATTTATTTACAATTATTATTATTTATTTTCCGTAACTGTGATAAATTCATAGCACTAAATGAACTATTTCCCCTCTTAATGTTTCACCAGCGTTCTCTCTTCCACTAGGATTATTATTATTATTATTATTATTATTATTATTACTGTAATTTAGTATCGAGGTTTAATACTGCGTGCTTGAGATACAGAGCGAACACTAGACTGTAAGTAACTTGTTGCATTCGTTGCGTGCAACAACCACACACGCACCTGTCACCTGTAGAAAACGACACACCTGTCACCTGTACAAGATGATACACCTGTCACCTATACAAGACGGCACATCTGTCATCTGTACAAGACGACACACCCGTCACCTGTGCAAGACGACACACCCGTCACCTGTACAAGACGGCACACTTGTCACTTGAACAAGACGACACACCCGTCACCTGTACAAGACGGCACACTTGTCAATTGTACAAGACGACACACCCGTCACTTGTACAAGACGGCACACTTGTCACTTTTACAAGACGACACACCCGTCACCTGTACAAGACGGCACACTTGTCACTTTTACAAGACGACACACCCGTCACCTGTACAAGACGGCACACTTGTCACTAGTACAAGACGACACATCCGTCACCTGTACAAGACGGCACACTTGTCAACTGTACAAGACGACACACCCGTCACTTGTACAAGACGGCACATTTGTCACTTGTACAAGACGACACACCCGTCACCTGTACAAGACGGCACATTTGTCACTTGTACAAGACGACACACCCGTCACTTGTACAAGACGGCACACTTGTCACTAGTACAAGACGACACATCCGTCACCTGTACAAGACGGCACACTTGTCAACTGTACAAGACGACACACCCGTCACTTGTACAAGACGGCACACTTGTCACTTGTACAAGACGACACATCCGTCACCTGTACAAGACGGCACATTTGTCACTTGTACAAGACGACACACCCGTCACCTGTACAAGACGGCACATTTGTCACTTGTACAAGACGACACACCCGTCACTTGTACAAGACGGCACACTTGTCACTTGTACAAGACGACACACCCGTCACCTGTACAAGACGGCACATTTGTCACTTGTACAAGACGACACACCCGTCACCTGTACAAGACGGCACACCTGTCACTTGTACAAGGCGACACATCTGTCACCTGTACAAGACGGCACACTTGTCACTTGCACAAGACGACACACCCGTCACCTGTACAAGACTGCACACTTGCCACTTGTACGAGACGACACACCCGTCACTTGTACAAGACGACACACCCGTCACCTGCACAAGACGACACACTTGCCACTTGTACAAGAATACACACCCGTCACCTGTACAAGACGGCACACTTGTCACTTGTACAAGACGACATACCCGTCACCTGTACAAGACTGCACACTGGTCACTTGTACAAGACGACATACCCGTCACCTGTACAAGACGGCACACTTGCCACTTGTACGAGACGACACACCCGTCACTTGTACAAGACGACACACCCGTCACCTGCACAAGACGACACACTTGCCACTTGTACAAGAATACACACCCGTCACCTGTACAAGACGGCACACTTGTCACTTGTACAAGACGACACAACCGTCACCTGTACAAGACGGTTCTCGTCACCCTGTCCTCGCAACATAAACAACAAGCGTCGTTACCAACGAATTAAGCAACTCTGGTTTATCCCTCGTTGCTACACGTTACCCTTCAGACTGACAGATCTCAACACTATGCGTATATTTGACTCACCCTGTGTGACAGTACATGACAGGGAAACAGAGCTAGCTTTTGTTCCCGCTATGTAATTATGTAACACTCTCCGCCTATATATAACGTATTTTTAACCTCTGTGTGTTAGAAGTTATCAAGGTCCCAGGACCGTAACGTTTTCTAATAAACATATCCTAGTGTTTGTTCACGTGTCTTTCTAAACCTACTTTCGTATAGTATAGGAGATTTAATTCTGTTAGATTAGAGCGTTCAGAAATAGATGTACGTAAATGAGTTAAACGAACGTAATGTTGGTAGAATTACTAACAATATGTTAGGTAAAAGGACAAAAGTGCAACTAATATGACATTTTATTGTGGCAATGTTTCGCTCTCCAGGAGCTTTGTCAAGCCGTAATGGCTTGACAAAGCCTTTATGGATTGACATTAGTTGCACTTGCGTCCTTTTACCTAACAACGAACGTGGTGTGTTCTTGCAGCCTTGTCACTTCTCTTGCTCTCGTAAACGTGTTTTAAGAGCAACTTGTACAGAGTTTTGTCGTTGTACATGATAGTTTAAATCTTTGTTGGGACAGTCCCAGTCGCGATGCCACGACTGAGTGGAAACTCATGGTGCACTAACTTCTTGATCTCTTTAATATTAGGAATTGATAGGGGAGATAAGGACAGAATGTTAGAAATAAGAAGACCAGAATGTAGGGGATACAGGTGAAAGCTGAAGATACAGATGTAAGGAAGGATTTCTTTAGTCTCACAGTAGCTAACAAGAGGAATGACTTCGTAGTCATGATAAGGCCTCAAAATAAAAGCGGAGCCAGGAGCTGAGTCTCGACTCCCACAAACAAAATTCGAGTACACACACAAACACAAACGCGCGCACAAGCACGAGCGCGCACACGCACACAAGTACACCCACACCAATTCATACATAGCAACCTGGTTCGTGTCGTGGTACGATAAATTTATTTCCAACGATTGCATTTGACAGAGCAATTACATCGGATTTGCCCTTAAGTGATGGAGAGACAGAAAGAGATAGTGAGAGTGAGTGTGAGAGAGAAAGAGAGAGAGAGAGAGAGAGAGAGAGAGAGAGAGAGAGAGAGAGAGAGAGAGAGAGAGAGATAGATAGATAGATAGATAGATAGATAGATAGAGAGAGAGAGAGAGAGAGAGAGAGAGAGAGAGAAAGGGAGGGAGGGAATCCGTGAGATTTAAAGTCAGTTGACTCTAGGTGGTATATTAAGGCTGCAAATCACCTGTATACCATTATTATGAATATTTTAACCCCTAAAATACGATTAAACTCTCCTAAATCCTTTTCGCAATCACTAGTATTAAGACCTACATTATTTAGTTTATATGTCGCATGGTTATTTTCCTGTCCAACATTTAGAAATGCAAAGTTCTAAATGTTGGACAGGAAAATAACCATGCGACATATAAAGTAAATAATGTAGATCTTAATGCTACTCAATGCGAGAAGGATTTAGGAGTTCTGGTTAGCAGTAATCTAAAACCAAGACAACAGTGCATTAGTGTTCACAATAAAGCTAACAGAATTCTCGGCTTCATATCCAGAAGTATAAATAATAGAAGTCCTCAGGTTGTTCTTCAATTCTATATATCCTTGGTTAGGCCTCATTTAGACTATGCTGCTCAGTTCTGGTCACCGTATTACAGAATGGATATAAATGCTCTGGAAATCGTACAGAGGAGGATGACAAAGATGATCCCATGTATCAGAAATCTTCCCTATGAGGATATACTGAGGGCCCTGAATCTGCACTCTCTAGAAAGGCGTAGAATTAGGGGGGATATGATCGAGGTGTATAAATGGAAAACAGGAATAAATAAAGGGGATGTAAAT
>NC_091319.1:14110669-14120669 GCF_038502225.1 Cherax quadricarinatus | reverse complement strand
ACTGATTCGTGCATGTCGAAACAATGCTATGTCGAATTCGAAAACTCCTTTCTCAGTTATCTCTGTATTAGGACTGAAAAAGTCACTCGTGGCGAAACGTTTCCTCTAATAAATGTCTTGAACTGTACATAGTGTCGTTTTCCACAAAACAACTTCAACAAACAGCCTCCGTAAACAAACTCCAAACAAAATTTACAAGTTCCACAAACAACTCCACATACAGCAACCGTAAACCACCACTACAATCTCAAACCTCCACCAGACACTACAACAAACAACTTCATTTGACCTCAAAAGTTTACTGATATACTCTCATATTGCTTCAGACAATATATCTGACTAGTTTAAACTTATACACTGCATATTCATCCTGTGGACGATAGCCGCTAGTTTATTGTGCACCCATATCCATCCTGTGTACGATAGCACAAGGGTCTGTGAACGCACAAATGGTTAGCAGGAATACATATGGGTATACAGTATACATTATAAAAAAAAAATCCATGTATATTTCGGCGGAGAAGCTAGAAACATAACGGAAGAAGAATGGCCGAGCTGAAGAATACTGAGATATTCCAGCGTTGCTCCAGAGAGTAATCCAATGAAGAGACTTTCTCCTGGGCGGATCGGATCAGGACTAGCGTAGTGGACCTCCTCTTCCAGCGGTCGTAGCCTGGTTAGCGTATATGCATTGCTGTTTATCCTTCAGCATTGAATTTGAAATAAGGTTGAGAAAGTGTACGTACACGCAAACCAAACTACATACACTCATAGTATATCAAATTTCTCCCTAAACACAACTGCATACACACACACACACACACACGTACACATACACGTACAGATGTGCGCGCACGTACACACACAGCGACCAGCGAAGACGTATGGAGTTTTGAAACTATGAATGATCTCTAGTGAAGAGTTAAGAGTCTACCCAGAAAAGGCAATAACATACAGGAATGGACATAATAGCAGTAGTAGCACGAGCTGCACTTACTGTTCTGCCCACATGTGAAGAATATAAATGAGAGGCGACTCCAAGAAGCTATAAACGATCCAGACAAGAGATTGCCAGGTAGGTTGTTGGCCAAATTCAACCCAGTAAGTGCAGAGTAACGAATGTGTCTGTCGACTTCAACCCAGCAAGTGCAAATTAACGAATGAGTTAGTCGAGTTTCGCTCAACGAGTGAAAAGTAATGAAGGTAGGCGCTGGGGGAGAGCACGGGAAGTAATTACGTGATTCACAACTTTCATTAGTCTTTTAGACCACTGGCAGGAAAAAAATGGAAATACAGATGAACACTCAAGGTGAAAACTAGCTTACAAAAGAACAACAGTCGCACAAAGACAAAAAAAAAAATACTATCACACCAAATTCAGATACTCCGTAACAGTTCAAAAACTCTTAAAGAAAGTGTTTACATGACACATGTGGTCTCGAGATACTCCCCAGATAGGGAGCCAAGGCCGGGTCACCACTACTTGGAAAAGACCCGGGCCGGGAGAGTACCGGTGAATAAAAAAAAAAAAAAAGTGTAACAGTTGGGTATCTTTATTGTTGAAACGTTTTGCCTACTCGGTAGACCTCATCAGCCATTTGCAGAGGAGAATGTATTGTAGGCAGCAGGAGTATTGGCGAGGTAAAGACGATGTAATCAGTCCATCAACCTTATAGAAATAGTTTGAGATGGTCAGTCCCTCAGCTTGGAGAAGAGTTCAGCTCCAGGGTCTGTTTTTGCTATTCGCACTTCAAAACCTCTCCTTTTTATTTTCTTCCACGTAGTGGCGTTATTCTATTCTATTTAAATTTCCAAACATTTTCAAGAAATTTTATTTTTTCCGCTAAAATAAAAATATTTGAAGTTAAAAAGATAAGAGTAAAAGTGTCTAATCTTATAGATTTTAATGAACTTTTTCATAGTAAATGTTAAAATGTTAAATTTGGTTAAATAGAGAGAATATAACTTAAACAAACCTAAATAACATATACAAAGATGTAGCTTAAATTTAACGCCAGACACTAACTACTTAACATTTACAAAACTAATTTTTAAAGGTGTGGACAGGTAAGCTAGAGGAAGGCCTTGGTCAGACGACCAAAAGCTCCAGTGGTGGGTCATCACATGACTAAAACCCGCGTTAGGAAACACTTCGTCCTGTTTCCTGACGAACTTACTTTAAATCTCGCGCATGTCAAGTCGCGGGATTGATCACAGCAATTAACAATTTATTACCGTAACGATATTGTGAAATTCTTCTTTCAGTTCAAAACCTTATAGAGAACAAGATAAATATAACTTATTCCAGAAAGACAAAGGTAACTATGTGGCTCTAGCCAGAAGGAAACTCAATGTGAGAAACACTGAAGGGGGTAACCTGGCAATAAACCAAAATAACGAGGAGAGACCTGACAAGAATAGGGAATTAATTAAGAAAACTTATAAAAAAAGAATAGTTAAGAGAGGGGAAAGTGACGCGTTCAAACTGAGGAGAAAGCAAATGTGCAGTAGATGAAGGGGAAAATTAAGCAAATGGCTGCCGCATAAATACAACAAATGCAAGAAAGTTATGATTATTATTATTATTATTATTATGATGATGATGATGATGAAAAGCTAAACCTGTATGGTTCCTGCAGCTCAAGGATTGGTGTTGGGCCAAGCCTCCGTTCGGTAATCACGAGATAGATTTGCTACCGAACTGACACTCACGGATTCCCCAATACAAAAACAAACCCTCAGAGTAGTGAGAATTCGGTTAATAAATTACATACTTTTTCCCCAAATTATTATTTAAATGGTTTAGAAAACCGACAAGTGTCTCATTCTTCAAATTATTCTTTATCTAAAGTGCTAAAGTCGTGCGGGTCATATAAAGCAAAGAGAGGCTCGATCCTCCGACATCTAATGAGGATTGAAAGGTGCATCTCGTATTTCCAATAACCCGGTCATTGCTCTAGAAAAGGCTAACCATAATATCCCCAACAACCTGGCCTAAATTTGCTAAATAGCTCCCTATCACCCAATACCTTTACCGAAATTCGTTTTATTTACAAACGCAATCGTTTAAAGATTAAAATCGATCCGAAGGCCATTCACCAGCAACCATGCGGCGGAAATAAAATGTGAACCAGTATGAATAGTTAGGATTGCATATGGTATAGCTAATGAAGAACAAGACAAAGAAAAGCTGGAGCAAGTAGGTAATACTTTGTTATGAAGTCGGCAAAACTGAGAGATAATTCCCAGATTATGCATTAAGTATTTGATGACAAACGTAAAACTAGCGAATTAATATTTTCTATGACTGGGAATTCATGCACCAAGATTAGATTACATTGGATGAATATGTTGGTTTAAAAATTAAGAAGCACAATTCACTAACCAGGAACACTCAGTTAAAGAGTACCATGAAACACTGAAGAGAGCATTGAAACATTCATTTTTTTTCGATAATCAGTCTCTCACTTCTATAGGAAATTACACAAGAAAAAAATAAGCCAACGGAATTTCCCATTCATTTATTTAAACTTGACCTAGAAGCTTGGCTTTGACGATTGCCTGCTGCCATGAGAGGGTAACCCACCTCTGGGTGGTTGCAAAGATCACGGGTGTCCTCCTGGTTTGGAAAGTGAGTTTCTGCCAAGGCTGGCTAGACCATAGTGACAGATGCAACATTCCACTGTTCACGTGCGTTCCACCTGCGAGTTGTGTGAACCCTTGTCCCTCGAATTCTCAATTGGGGCTTCAAGGGACGGGAAAAAATGAAATTTTGTTAAATCCGTGTGGGTGTTTCAGCGCTAGGACCCTGGTGAAAGCTAGAATTTCCCTCTTAATCAACAGACTATTTCCCCCCCTTCCACACACACAAAAAAACTGAATACATTTTGAGAAGAACTACATGTTAAGCTACGGAGATTATAAGCGTGATATTTTGATTTATTGAAAAGTTACGTTATAGGCAACTGAAAATTTTCTTTCAGTGCTTGATTAGCCAAATGGCTAGTTATTAATGTTAAACTAAGTGATCAATTATTAACAGAGACGAGAAAGGTTCTGCCGAAGTACAAGCACCATGTCATCGACTGGTATTAACTACATAGAGGTAAATAAAAACAACGCCCCTGTACAAAACAGAAGAACAAGTCAGTGGAGAATCTGACAAGGCAAGTAAACACAGATTCATACAACAATAAGCTGTTCAGAATTCATCGATTGATGATACTCATCAATAAACATTGCCTATGGTACTCATTACCCTAACACAATTAAAAATAAGAATAACCAAAAATATTTTTTAGAAATTTTAAGCTTTCTCCAAAAAGTGCTTAAAAAAAAAGTATGGAAGTCTAGTGTCACTCCTAAGCATCATTAATAATGTACCCTGATATAACCAATATTTAAGATAACCATAAAACAAAAATAATTAAGAGGGATTAAAGAGGAGAGAATAACTAAACAACAAATTTCAAACGCAAAATAGAGAGGAAAAAAAGCTAAGTACTTCGGGTTTTGAAGCTGTAAAGCACAAGTCATCAAGAACTAACAGTTTCATTGTATTGTTTTGCTCCGACTGGTGAAAGTCCCGAGCACTTGAAAGGCTGCCCGTGATTGGTTCCAGCTGACATACACTCCGGGTTTAACCAATCATGAAGAGTGGAACATTCTCTTCTACCAAATTAACCTTCGTTGTTTCTAACGCTTGACTGTTTCTGTGTAATGGGTAAAGCACTGTTTCCTTTCGGTAAAAAAAAAAAAAAAAAAAAAAAAAAAAAAAATTATGATTTATTTAAATATTTTTGTTAGGTCAGCAAATATTTAGACATCGAAATTTGAAAAAAAATGTATTAAATGAAAATGTAATAATGTTAGTTTTACTGATATAATTTCATTATATTTCTCTCGTCCATAAAACAATCGGGATGATATATAATTCACTTAATGAACAAAAATAGGATTAAAGCCTATCAACTGCATGTGATTCATTAAGGCTGTAATTCACATACACACCTGAAACAGGAATTAAAGTATATATACAGTGAGAGATATTTTTATCAGTGTATATATCCGATGAGTGGCAGTGAACATCCATCCAGTTTGGGGGTTAAACGTGTCTAAACAAGAATACAAACTGTTCAGTAGGTCAGAGCCTGGGAATTCCTGTTTGTAAATAATTTCGCCCGTTTGCGAATTGCTACGCATTCCAAAATCTCTTTCGAAGTTCAATGCATGTGGCAGGATTTGGTGAAATAACTTATCCCAAACCTGCTGTTCCGGGGTATGGGGTACACCGCATAGTTAGGCGTCCAGACAGATCTGGGGTCTGGCTGTGGCAAAAGTACTGTGTACTTTCATGCAGAGTGCGCAAGTTCGAATCACAGAAAACAGGTGATTTCAGAATATGCAAAACAACCACTGTGATAAGTCCAAGCGCTCTCGTGACTATTCTTTCACAGTGGTTGTTTTGCATATATAATATATATACATATACATATATATATATATATATATATATATATATATATATATATATATATATATATATATATATACATATATGTCGTGCCGAATATGTAAAACTGGTCAATTAGCAAGAACTCATTTAAAATTAAGTCCTTTCTATAATTTTCTCTTATACGTTTAAAGATATATATTTTTCATTAATGTTGATGTAAAAATTTATAATTTTGCACCAAAAGGAACTCAGGAAACTTACCTAACCTTATTACAACAAGCGCAATTTATTTTAGCCTAACCCAACTAAATATATTTTAGATTTGTTTACAATAATTTAATACTAAACAAACACAGTGAAATATATTTTTTTAGTTAGGTTCAGAATGATTTTGGCGAAATTATTGCAAACACAAATTTTCGCTTGTCCTATATAGCAAGATGAGCGTTGCTATTTAAGCCAAGATGGCAAGTTCTGCCTATTCGGCACGACATATATATAATTTTATATATATATATATATATATATATATATATATATATATATATATATATATATGTCGTGCCGAATAGGCAGAACTTGCGATCTTGGCTTAAAAAGCAACGTTCATCTTGCCATATAAGACAAGTGAAAATTTGTGTATGCAATAATTTCGCCAAAATCATTCTAAACCTAACGAAAAAAATATATTTCACTGTATTTGTTTAGTATTAAATTATTGTAAACAAATCTAAAATATATATAGTTGGGTTAGGCTAAAATAAATTGTTCTTGTTATAATAAGGTTAGGTAAGTTTTCTAAGATTCTCTTGGTGCAAAATTAAAAATTTTTACATTAACATTAATGAAAAAAAATATATATTTAAACGTATAAGAGAAAATTTTAGAAAGGACTTAATTTTAAATGAGTTCTTGCTAATTGACCAGTTTTACATATTCGGCACGACATATATATATATATATATATATATATATATATATATATATATATATATATATATATATATATATATAATATATTTATAGATGGGGTTGTAAAAGAAGTAAATGCTAGGGTGTTCGGGAGAGGGGTGGGATTAAATTATGGGGAATCAAATTCAAAATGGGAATTGACACAGTTACTTTTTGCTGATGATACTGTGCTTATGGGAGATTCTAAAGAAAAATTGCAAAGGTTAGCGGATGAGTTTGAGAATGTGTGTAAAGGTAGAAAGTTGAAAGTGAACATAGAAAAGAGTAAGGTGATGAGGGTATCAAATGATTTAGATAAAGAAAAATTGGATATCAAATTGGGGAGGAGGAGTATGGAAGAAGTGAATGTTTTCAGATACTTGGGAGTTGACGTGTCGGCGGATGGATTTATGAAGGATGAGGTTAATCATAGAATTGATGAGGGAAAAAAGGTGAGTGGTGCGTTGAGGTATATGTGGAGTCAAAAAACGTTATCTATGGAGGCAAAGAAGGGAATGTATGAAAATATAGTAGTACCAACACTCTTATATGGATGTGAAGCTTGGGTGGTAAATGCAGCAGCGAGGAGACGGTTGGAGGCAGTGGAGATGTCCTGTCTAAGGGCAATGTGTGGTGTAAATATTATGCAGAAAATTCGGAGTGTGGAAATTAGGAGAAGGTGTGGAGTTAATAAAAGCATTAGTCAGAGGGCAGAAGAGGGGTTGTTGAGGTGGTTTGGCCATTTAGAGAGAATGGATCAAAGTAGAATGACATGGAAAGCATATAAATCTATAGGGGAAGGAAAGAGGGTAGGGGTCGTCCTCGAAAGGGTTGGAAAGAGGGGGTAAAGGAGGTTTTGTGGGCGAGGGGCTTGGACTTCCAGCAAGCGTGCATGAGCGTGTTAGATAGGAGTGAATGGAGACGAATGATACTTGGGACCTGACGATCTGTTGGAGTGTGAGCAGGGTAATATTTAGTGAAGGGATTCAGGGAAACCGGTTATTTTCATATAGTCGGACTTGAGTCCTGGAAATGGGAAGTACAATGCCTGCACTTTAAAGGAGTGGTTTGGGATATTGGCAGTTTGGAGGGATATGTTGTGTATCTTTATACGTATATGCTTCTAAACTGTTGTATTCTGGGCACCTCTGCAAAAGCAGTGATAATGTATGAGTGTGGTGAAAGTGTTGAATGATGACGAAAGTATTTTCTTTTTGGGGATTTTCTTTCTTTTTTGGGTCACCCTGCCTCGGTGGGAGACGACCGACTTGTTGAAAAATATATATATATATATATATATATATATATATATATATATATATATATATATATATATATATATATATATATATATATATATATATATATATATTATATATATATGTCGTGCCGAATAGGCAGAACTTGTCATCTTGGCTTAAATAGCAACGCTCATCTTGCTATATAGGACAAGCGAAAATTTGTGTTTGCAATAATTTCGCCAAAATCATTCTGAACCTAACGAAAAAAATATATTTCACTGTGTTTGTTTAGTATTAAATTATTGTAAACAAATCTAAAATATATTTAGTTGGGTTAAGCTAAAATAAATTGCGCTTGTTGTAATAAGGTTAGGTAAGTTTTCTGATTTCCTTTTGGTGCAAAATTATAAATTTTTACATCAACATTAATGAAAAATATATATCTTTAAACGTATAAGAGAAAATTATAGAAAGGACTTAATTTTAAATGAGTTCTTGCTAATTGACCAGTTTTACATATACGGCACGACATATAATATATATATATATATATATATATATATATATATATATATATATATATATATATATATATATATATATATATATATATATATATATATATATATATAGGAATATTTTATTACATAATATGGCACAGAAGATTTAAGAGATACATTGATATATATATATATATATATATATATATATATATATATATATATATATATATATATATATATATATATATATATATATATATATATATATAAATAAATATAAATAAATAAATATAAATATATATATATATATATATATATATATATATATATATATATATATATATATATATATATATATAAATAAATATAAATAAATATAAATAAATATATATATATATATATATATATATATATATATATATATATATATATATATATATATATATATATATAAATAATATTATATATATATATATATATATATATATATATATATATATATATATATATATATATAATGTCGTGCCGAATATGTAAGAACTCATTTAAAATTAAGTCCTTTCTAAAATTTTCTCTTATACGTTTAAAGATATAGTTTTTTCATTAATGTTAATGTAAAAAATTTTTAATTTTGCTCCAAAAGAATCTTAGAAAACTTACCTAACCTTATTATAACAAGAACAATTTATTGTAGCCTAACCCAACTAAATATATTTTAGATTTGTTTACAATAATTTAATACTAAACAAACACAGTGAAATATATTTTCTTCGTTAGGTTCAGAATGATTTTGGCGAAATTATTGCAAACACAAATTTTCGCTTGTCATATATAGCAAGATGAACGTTGCTATTTAAGCCAAGATGGCAAGTTCTGCGTATTCGGCACGACATATATATATATATATATATATATATATATATATATATATATATATATATATATATATATATATATATATATATATATATATAATGCTAAACAAACAGGGGTAGCAGTAATATTGAAGGATCAGATATGGAAGGAGAAAAGAGAATATGAATGTGTAAATTCAAGAATTATGTGGATTAAAGTAAAGGTTGGATGCGATAAGTGGGTCATAATAAGCGTGTATGCACATGGAGAAGAGAGAAATGTTGAGGAGAGAGAGAGATTTTGGGAGATGTTAAGTGAATGTATAGGAGCCTTTGAACCAAGTGAGAGAGTAATTGTGGTAGGGGACCTGAATGCTAAAGTAGGAGAAACTTTTAGAGAGGGTGTAGTAGGTAAGTTTGGGGTGCCAGGTGTAAATGATAATGGGAGCCCTTTGATTGAACTTTGTATAGAAAGGGGTTTAGTTATACGTAATACATATTTTAAGGAAAAGAGGATAAAGAAGTATACAAGATATGATGTAGGGCGAAATGATAGTAGTTTATTGGATTATGTATTGGTAGATAAAAGACTGTTGAGTATATGGAGAAAAAGAGAGAGGTTAAGAGTGGTGAAGCAATGTAAAAAGATAGCAAATGAGAGAGTGGGTGAGATGTTATCAACAAATTTTGTTGAAAATAAGAAAAAGTTTTGGAGTGAGATTAACAAGTTAAGGAAGCCTAGAGAACAAATGGATTTGTCAGTTAAAAATAGGAGAGCAGAGTTATTAAATGGAGAGTTAGAGGTATTGGGAAGATGGAGGGAATATTTTGAGGAATTGTTAAATGTTGATGAAGATAGGGAAGCCGTGATTTCGTGCATAGGGCAAGGAGGAAAAACATCTTGTAGGAGTGAGGAAGAGCCAGTTGTGAGTGTGTGGGAAGTTCGTGAGGCAGTAGGTAAAATGAAAGGGGGTAAAGCACCCGGGATTGATGGGA
>NC_091319.1:14098169-14105669 GCF_038502225.1 Cherax quadricarinatus | reverse complement strand
TTTTAGTTAGTTAGTTTAATATGTTTATTATGCACCCCATACCCATCCTGTGGGCGGTAGTCAAAAGATTACAGAGGTACATAATTGGTCCAGGGACTGGACTCCAAAGTTTGCCATATAGGACAAGCGAAAATTTGTGTATGCAATAATTTCTCAAAAATCATTCTAAACATAACGAAAAAAATATATTTCATTGTGTTTGTTTAGTATTAAATTATTGTAAACGTATTTAAAACATATTTAGTAGGATTATGCTAAAATAAATTGTTCTTGTTATGATAAGGTTAAAGTTTTCTAAAATTCTTCTGGTGCAAAATTAAAAATTTTTACATTAACATTAATGAAAAAAATATACCTAGTTGATCAGGCCCTGATCCATCGGGAGGCCTGGTCATGGACCGGGCCGCGGGGGCGTTGATCCCCGGAATAACCTCCAGGTAACCTCCAGGTATAAGAGAAAATTTTAGAAAGGACTTAATTTTAAATGAGTTTTTGCTAATTGACCAGTTTTACATATTCGGCACGACATATATATATATATATATATATATATATATATATATATATATATATATATATATATATATATATATATATATATGCAAAACAACCACTCTGAAAGAATAGAGAAATTCCAAGCGCTTTCGTGACTACTCACATTATCAAGGAACTATGATAGTTCCTTGATAATGTGAGTAGTCACGAAAGCGCTTGGAATTTCTCTATTCTTTCAGAGTGGTTGTTTTGCATATTTTGAAATCACCTGTTTACTGTAATCTTATTGCATATATATATATATATATATATATATATATATATATATATATATATATATATATATATATATATATATATATATATATATATATAGGGAAGTACCACCTCTATGGCTGGAATGAGGACCCTCATCCTCAGAGAAGACAATAAACGTACCTCAGGGAAAACTCAAGGTTCTCCCCGGAGCTGTTTGAATATTTTCTTCTCCTATCACCTCCTATATTCATGACCATCCTCCACTACTCCTTTTGCGTGCATTGAAATAGAGGGGGCTGGGAATGTGGAATGTAGGGATACCTTTGTGGGATTGCACAGCGACCGGAATATATCTAGGGCTACATCAGTTGCAGGGTCACGTCTCGCAAGCGATCTGAAGAGTTAATAAATACCTCTATATTATTCCCCGCCACGCTCGCACGATCCCCAACACCTTTCCCCTTCTCTTACATGCTTCACCCACTCCTCTCTTCCCCCCCACCCTCACCTGAAGTCTTTCCTCTTCCTCAGCATTCCCGTCACTCTTTCTCCCCGACTCCTGTCATTCTTCCCCTTCCCCTCATCCAACGACGTTTTCCCCTCTTCTACATTTTCCTGTCTGTTTTCCTTCTTCTTTCCCCATTCCTGTTAGACTACCTTCCACTCCTCTCCCTCTCACATTCCTGTCACTCTCCTTTCCCTGCCTTCACCTTTCTCTCCTCCCTCTCCCTCTCTCTACCTTCTTTTTCTTTTCTGTTCCTATATTCCTACAAACCTTATATCACTCTGTTTATCCTTCATATTTTGTTCCCTTATTCCACTCCTTTTCCTGTCACTCTTGATGTCTCACTCTGTTGCTACCGTCCATTTTTTACACATTCCTGCCACCCTCCAGCCTTTTTTTCCTATTCTTTCATGAATCACAGTCTCGAGTGCACGCTCACGCAAGCACGTTGGCGAGTTCGCTAAAAAGTGTAGTGGTGTAAAGCGTGGCGTTCCTTGAAGGGCAGTGCTCGTGTTTACACCAGTAGGCCCGTGATTGTGTCACCTCACACCCACTCTCCGTTCCTCTCCGGTTACACGGATACCCCACCCAGTCAGTTCTCGTCTCTCCCTCCGCACCGCGTCTTCCCTGACTCTTGTACTGCTTCTTTTAACAGTTGCTCCAGGCTAGCTAGTGTCGAGCTTCCAGCTTACTGCCTGCGAAAGAAATTCACACACACATATTTTGGGGGTTTATGGGAAGGAAATGTTGACAAGGAATGGCTCAGACTGACGCCCTCCGGAAATGTTTGAGGCAAAACTTCCCAAGGCAGCCAATTTGCATCCACTTAGGTGACATCAAACGATGCTTCACAGCTGACTTACAATCGCAGCCTGGGCGAGATTGACGTACATTACCCTTCCTCTATCTCTTTATATATATATATATATATATATATATATATATATATATATATATATATATATATATATATATATATATATAGATATATATATATTGTGCCGAATAGGTAAAATTGGTCAATCAGCAAGAACTCATTTAAAATTAAGGCCTTTCTAAAAATTTCTCTTATACGTTTAAAGATATATTTTTGTCATTTATATTAATGCAAAACTTAATAATTTTGTATCAAAAGAACCTTAGAAAACTTACCTAATCCAACTAAATATCTTTTAGATAAGTTTACAATAATTTAATAATAAACAAACACAATGAAATATATTTCTTTCGTTAGGTTCAGAATGATTTTTGCGAAATTATTGCATACGCAAAAATCTTTCCAATATAGAATAACTTGTGTGAATTTCCTTTAGATCACTGTGTTGGCTTTTGTGAGAGACACGGGAGAACAAATTCCTAAACACACACACACACACACACACACATATATATATATATATATATATATATATATATATATGTGTGTGTGTGTGTGTGTGTGTGTGTGTGTGTGTGTGTGTGTGTGTGTGTGTGTGTGTGTGTGTGTGTGTGTGTGTGTGTGTGTGTGTGTGTGTGTGTGTCCAGTGTTGACAGGATAGCATTACACAGTTGCTTCAGATCTGTCGGCTAAGGTTTACACCGAACTCTGACCCTACCCTCTGCATGCCGCAGCAGAAATCGCGATTCCTCAGACTAGGGCGACGTTTCTCCAAGCTTCAACAATTCAGGTTTTGGTGAGCCTGTGCCCACTGTATCCTCAGTTTCCTGTTCTTAGCTGACAGGAGTGGAACCAGGTGTGATCTGCTACTGTAGCCCGTCCACTACTACTACGCAGTAGTCTTATTTATCAACTTGTCGGTAATAAATACCATTATTATTGTGACAAAGAGAAGTCTTTAAGTCTCGCAGATCCCACGACTTATCAGACATAACACCATCGCCTTGCGAAGAAAAATAATGATTCTAAACAAAAAAATATTAAACTTACAATGACAATATTTAATATAGGTAAATTCGTAAATACTAGTCACGTAATCACAATATTTGGTAAGGTAGGTATTATAAGACAATAAGTCTAACAACCGGTTTCAACGTGATCAGATTTCAAAGTGGTTCACCAACCCTTAAGTCCATACTCTCCTATAACATTCAAACTGCAATTTCTATGTAATACTTACAAGACATATTTAAACAAGTATCAGTAATTAATGAGTAAGCACATTGGTGAACTAGTTACCGAGATCAACAGCTGGTTACTTTCTAACACACTATCACTCACTTGACGTTCTTGGCCAAAGTAATATACTGACGTTGATTACGAGGATGGGCTATAGACCCGATAATAATAATAATAAATACCGTATATCTTTTCTAGACAGTTAGATTGGGACAGAAAAGCATAGGACTTTTTTTTACCTCGACCGTTTATTTTCTTTTGCAACATTACCGAAAAGAAAATTGAAATATGAAAAGTTATATGAAAACAAAGAAACATTATTCCATGCCATGTAAGACTTGAAACGCTCATCAGATCAGTCACAATACACTAGAGTAGCCCAGGTTAACAAGCTAGACATATTAAACATAAAAATATATTCAGGACCAATTCTTAGAAGTATCTATGAGTGGCTAAACTTCATTTACCGCAACCTCGGGAATAGAAATCCAGGGTCTATCCAAGGAAAGGGAGGATAAGTTCGGTTTCTTTGATCAAGAGCCTCTCACCGGCATCAAGGAACTTCTTTTGAGGGGCCTATCATAACCAGATTCAACAAAGGTCTCGCTCACTGCTGCTTATATTATTTTTAACCTTCCAATTTACAAGCTATGAGCTCATTTCAGAGCCCTTGTCTACAGTATATGTACTACCATCATCCGTCTCAAGATGCCACCCTCAACAGTTTCCTAACGTTAACCCAGACACCTATTTACTGTTCCTTGTTCTTAGACTTACTCCACTTCTACTTTTGCCTCGCCTCACTCTCATTTTTTTTGTGGCGCTACTCTCCCTACCTACTACCACCACCACCACCACTACTACTACTTCCACTACCAGCATTACCTCTACCACCACTTCACTTTCTTCGTTCTTCCTCTCTTTGTCCCGTCCCTGTTCTCCTCTCTTATATATATATATATATATATATATATATATATATATATATATATATATATATATATATATATATATATATATATACTGGCTCACCCATCTTCGTTAGTGTGACTAGTCAATGGTCCAAGTCAGACCGAAACATTGCCATAAGCTTCTTTCTCCTATTTGTGGGTTATCTGCGTATTGTTCCAGTCCTGGTATTATGCCTTTTTGTTCTTTACCTATTTACTGTTAAGTGAACAAGGGCAAGAGAAGTAAGAAAACTTTCCTAATAACTCCATCCGTCCTAGGATCGAGCCCGGATCCTTAGGATGTGAGCCGAAGACGCTATCACTAAGCCACAACCCATAGACACGTCAGATATTTAAGAGGCAAGTTTTTTTTTATATAGAATTAATTAAAATAGTTAACCTTCGTGTAAAAATGTACTTATCCGGTGGTATCATAAAAGGGTGTGTTGTATTAGCACTTACAATGTCTGAAGGTAATTAGTCACAGTGTTTAATTACTCTGCTAGTGAAGAAGCTTATTTCCAAGTTTGTACTGCAGATGTTTCCCAAAGTTTAATAGCGATGTGTTTTATTATCCAATAAATCTTGTGCATCGAAGTTCCTCAATATCGTGAATGCTTGTGCTAAATCTCATCTTAATCTTTGATGCTGACAAAAAATTGTTTGTTTTATGAAACTTGGTTTGTGGCTCAGTGACCATATTTAAGTTGTTCTTTGTACTCCTGTTTATTTTCATATTTCATAAAATTCGAGTACCAGAAGTATATACAGGATTCAAGATGCCGTCTAGTTTACACATGTAAAAAAGTTAAGTTTGTTACTAGTGTTATATACTCAAAATTCCTATGTAACCCGGTGTTCTTTTTTCTTTTATACTGTCAGATTGTTTTTCGTACTCGGGGCCTTTCATTATGACGAAGTCAAGATAATTTTTCTTAAATTCAAGTTCCAAGATGTCATTTTTTTTCGTATTGGCAGCCTATTCAGTTTTTGCTACCATTTATTTCTTATTGGTAGTGAAAACTGAACTGAACGATACAATAAGAGTTCAGCTTCTTGCACTTGCTTATAAAGCACATATAGTACATTCAACCCGCAATCCCGGTTCCCATTTACTCTATACATTAAATTAATATTCATTTCCCTATTTTTCTATACATAAATCCTCTTGCCCCTTATCCTCCAGCTTTGTGTTCCATTTTCCATATATCCAGCTAAGCTTCACATTTGTTCTCGGCATTTTGTGTGTATACAACGCATGACTGCTGGGCTTGGCCCTTTCATGTTCCTCACCTGACGAACTCGAGCAGGAACATTTTCGCTTGGAAGTGGCCGTCAAATACGGAGAGTTGGCTTTTATGTCTTTCCTTTCTGTAATACATAAAATATTGATGCATTACCCACTCAACATTATGACAAACTTTGGGGTTTACTTTGCTCGTATTTCTGTCCAAACGCGTCTTGCTGTCCCATTCTGCATGTATTTGTATATCTAAAATATTCATGGGATTCTTATCGAGAGTGAGTCTCTCGGATAGAAACTTTAACCATGGAGGGGCACTCTTGGTATGTTTGTCTGTTTGCATATATATGACGTGATTTTGAGCCAGAACTTCCGAACTTTGCTTCTAAAGCCCGGTTTGCCAAACAAGCTGAAAGTATATTTGCTACAAATCTTCGAAAATCTGTCTAAACATCATGAAACCAATATATCATTTCTTTTAACACATCGGCCGATTCCCACCAAGGCAGGGTGGCCCGAAAAAGAAAAACTTTCATCATCATCATTCACTCCATCACTGTCTTGCCAGAGGGGTGCTTTACACTACAGTTATAAAACTGCAACATTAACACCCCTCCTTCAGAGTGCAGACACTGTACTTCCCATCTCCAGGTCTGGCTTGCCGGTTTCCCTGAGTCTTCATATATGTTACTTTGCTCACACTAAAACAGCACGTCAAGTATTAAAAACCATTTGTCTCCATTCATTTCTATCAAATACGCTCACGCATGCTTTCTAGAAGTCCAAGCGCCTCGCACACAAAACCTCCTTTACCCCCTCCCTCCAACCCTTCCTAGTCCGACCCCTACCCCGCCTTCCCTCCACTAGATTTATACACTCGAAGTCATTCTGTTATGTTCCATTCTCTCTACATGTCCGAACTACCTCAACAACCCCTCCTCAGCCCTTCGGTAATCCCACACCTCCTAATTTCTAAACTACGAATTCTCTGCATTATATTCACACCACACATTGCCCCCACATATGACATCTCAACTGCCTCCAGTCTCCTCCTCGTTGCAATATTCATCACCCATGCTTCACATCCATACAAGTGTTGGTACAACTATACTCTCATACATTCCTCTCTTTGCTTTCATAGACAAAGTTCTTTGTCTCCACAGAGTCCTAAGTGCACCGCTCATCCTTTTTCCCTCATCAAATCTATGATTCACCTCATCCTTCATGGACCCATCTCCTGACACGTCCACTCCTAAATATCTGAATCCATTCACCTCCTCCATACTCTCTCCCTCCAATCTGATATCAAATCTTTCGTCACCTAATCTTTTTGTTATCCTCATCACCTTACTCCTTCCTATATTCACTTTTAATTTTCTTCTTTTACATGCCCTACCAAATTCATCCACCAACCTCTGCAACTTCTCTTCAGAATCTCCCAAAAGCACAGTGTCATCAGCAAAGAGCAACTCCACACCTCTTGCCAAGACCCTCGCATTCACTTCTCTTACAACCCCATCTATAAATATATTGAACAACCACGGTGACATCACACATCCTTGTCTAAGGCCTACTTTTACTGGGAAATCATCTCCCTCTCTCCTACATACTCTAACCTGAGCCTCACTATCCTCACAAAAACTCTTCACTGCTTTCAGTAACCTACCTCCTACACCATACACGTGCAACATCTGCCACATTGCCCCCCCCCTATCCACCCTGTCATATGCCTTTTCCAAATCCATAAATGCCACAAAAACCTCTTTACACTTATCTTAATACTGTTCACCTGTTTCACTGTAAACACTTGGTCTACACACTCCCTACCTTTCCTAAAGCCTCCTTGTTCATCTTCTATCCTACTCTCCGTCTTTCTCTTAATTCTTTCAATAATACCAAACACCATACACTTTACCGGGTATACTCAACAGAC